>NC_092728.1:763759-810843 GCF_047496885.1 Scyliorhinus torazame
GGGACAGTGTGGAGGAGTGTTTGATGGGGACAGTGTGGAGGAGTGTTTGATGGGGACAGTGTGGAGGAGTGTTTGATGGGGACAGTGTGGAGGAGTGTTTGATGGGGACAGTGTGGAGGAGTGTTTGATGGGGACACTGTGGAGGAGTGTTTGATGGGGACAGTGTGGAGGAGTGTTTGATGGGGACAGTGTGGAGGAGTGTTTGATGGTGACAGTGTGGAGGAGTGTTTGATGGGGACAGTGTGGAGGAGTGTTTGATGGGGACAGTGTGGAGGAGTGTTTGATGGGGACAGTGTGGAGGAGTGTCTGATGGGGACAGTGTGGAGGAGCGTTTGACGGGGACAGTGTGGAGGAGTGTTTGATGGGGACAGTGTAGAGGAGTGTTTGATGGGGACAGTGCGGAGGAGTGTTTGATGGGGACAGTGTGGAGGAGTGTTTGATAGGGACAGTGTGGAGGAGTGTTTGATGGGGACAGTGTGGAGGAGTGTTTGATGGGGACAGTGTGGATGAGTGCTTGATGGGGACAGTGTGGAGGAGTGTTTGATGGGGACAGTGAGGAGGAGTGTTTGATGGGGACAGTGTGGATGAGTGTTTGATGGGAACAGTGTGGAGGAGTGTTTGATGGGGACAGTGTGGAGGAGTGTTTGATGGGGACAGTGTGGAGGAGTGTTTGATGGGGACAATGTGGAGGCGTGTTTGATGGTGACACTGTGGAGGAGTGTTTGATGGGGACAGTGTGGAGGAGTGTTTGATGGGGACAGTGTGGAGGAGTGTTTGATGGGGACAGTGTGGAGGAGTGTTTGATGGGGACAGTGTGGAGGAGTGTTTGATGGGGACAGTGTGGAGGAGTGTTTGATGGGGACAGTGTGGATGAGTGTTTGATGGGAACAGTGTGGAGGAGCGTTTGATGGGGACAGTGTGGAGGAGTGTTTGATGGTGACAGTGTGGAGGAGTGTTTGATGGGGACAGTGTGGAGGAGTGTTTGATGGGGACAGTTTGGAGGAGTGTTTGATGGGGACAGTGTGGAGGAGTGTTTGATGGGGACAGTGTGGAGGAGAGTTTGATGGGGGCAGTGTGGAGGAGTGTTTGATGGGGACAGTGTGGAGGAGTGTTTGATGGGGACAGTGTGGAGGAGTGTTTGATGGGGACAGTGTAGGCGGCTGTGTCGCTCTCTTTACAGCTGATGCATCTCTCTCCCTTACAGATTAATGGGGTCGAGGTTCAGAACAGGGAGGAAGCAGTGTCTATCCTCACACGGGAGGACAGTACTAATGTCTCCTTACTATTGGCACGGCCCGAGATGGAGGTAAGTGTGATGGTGTCGAGCACCACTCGGGAAGTCGGGGTCCCGCAGCATGGAACAGCCAATGGTGTGTGATGGGCCAGGGTTTCGAGAACCCCAAAGTGTATCATGGAGTTCCCCTGACCCACAACTTTTACTAGATTGTGGTATGGGGAGCACACGGCCCACTCTGCAGGTGTGGGACAGCAGAAATGGAAACATATTTTTTAAAGCAAAACAATGTTTATTCCAGGAACTCAAGTTAACCTTTTGAAACAGACAGTGAACATCTTAGCTACCATCAATTCAAATACAACCCCCAAAGTATACAACACTAAGTAATCCTTTAAGCTGTCCTTTTAACATCCAAAAGACTTCACAACCTTTAAACAGAAGCACATCAGGTTTACATTCAATACTGAAAACATTTAAATTTCTGAATTCACCAAATGATAAAGAGATAGTCCTTCATGGCAGAGAGATCAACAGCACAGCTGCTCTGTCTGGCTTCAGCTCCGACGCTGAAACGAAACCCAAAAAACACAGAGACACACCCAAGCTTTTCTCAAAGTGAAACTAAAAAGCAGAGCCACAGCCCAGCTCCACCCACACTCTGACATCACTGCAGTAACATGAGCAGACAAACATTTCTTAAAGCGACATTCTCATGAAAGTGTACTTGAGTGAGGACGGACTGTGAGGAGAGGTATTGTTCGGTTCACATCCTTCACTGGAGTTGTCCCCCTCCCTATCTCTGTAACCTCCTCCAGCCCCTACACCCTCCCTATCTCTGTTACCTCCTCCAGCCCCTACACCCCTCCCTATCTCTGTAACCTCCTCCAGCCCCTACACCCCTCCCTATCTCTGTTACCCCCTCCAGCCCCTACACCCTCCCTATCTCTGTAACCTCCTCCAGCCCCTACACCCCTCCCTATCTCTGTAACCCCCTCCAGCCCCTACACCCTCCCTATCTCTGTTACCTCCTCCAGCCCCTACACCCCTCCCTATCTCTGTAACCTCCTCCAGCCCCTACACCCCTCCCTATCTCTGTAACCTCCTCCAGCCCCTACACCCCTCCCTATCTCTGTAACCTCCTCCAGCCCCTACACCCCTCCCTATCTCTGTAACCTCCTCCAGCCCCTACACCCCTCCCTATCTCTGTAACCTCCTCCAGCCCCTACACCCCTCCCTATCTCTGTAACCTCCTCCAGCCCCGACACCCCTCCCTATCTCTGTAACCCCCTCCAGCCCCTACAATCCTCCCTATCTCTGTAACCTCCTCCAGCCCCTACACCCTCCCTATCTCTGTAACCTCCTCCAGCCCCTACACCCCTCCCTATCTCTGTAACCTCCTCCAGCCCCTACACCCCTCCCTATCTCTGTAACCTCCTCCAGCCCCTACACCCCTCCCTATCTCTGTAACCTCCTCCAGCCCCTACACCCCTCCCTATCTCTGTAACCTCCTCCAGCCCCTACACCCCTCCCTATCTCTGTAACCTCCTCCAGCCCCTACACCCCTCCCTATCTCTGTAACCTCCTCCAGCCCCTACACCCCTCCCTATCTCTGTAACCTCCTCCAGCCCCTACAACCCTCCCTATCTCTGTAACCTCCTCCAGCCCCTACACCCTCCCTATCTCTGTAACCTCCTCCAGCCCCTACACCCCTCCCTATCTCTGTAACCTCCTCCAGCCCCTACACCCCTCCCTATCTCTGTAACCTCCTCCAGCCCCTACACCCCTCCCTATCTCTGTAACCTCCTCCAGCCCCTACACCCCTCCCTATCTCTGTAACCTCCTCCAGCCCCTACACCCCTCCCTATCTCTGTAACCTCCTCCAGCCCCTACACCGCTCCCTATCTCTGTAACCTCCTCCAGCCCCTACAACCCTCCCTATCTCTGTAACCTCCTCCAGCCCCTACACCCCTCCCTATCTCTGTAACCTCCTCCAGCCCCGACACCCCTCCCTATCTCTGTAACCTCCTCCAGCCCCTACACCCCTCCCTATCTCTGTAACCTCCTCCAGCCCCTACACCCTTCCTATCTCTGTAACCTCCTCCAGCCCCTACACCCCTCCCTATCTCTGTAACCTCCTCCAGCCCCTACACCCCTCCCTATCTCTGTAACCTCCTCCAGCCCCTACAACCCTCCCTATCTCTGTAACCTCCTCCAGTCCCGACACCCGTCCCTATCTCTGTAACCTCCTCCAGCCCCTACAACCCTCCCTATCTCTGTAACTTCCTCCAGCCCCTACACCCCTCCCTATCTCTGTAACCTCCTCCAGCCCCGACACCCCTCCCTATCTCTAACCTCCTCCAGCCCCTACACCCCTCCCTATCTCTGTCACCTCCTCCAGCACCTACACCCCTCCCAATCTCTGTAACCTCCTCCAACACCGATACCCTCCCTATCTCTGTAACCTCCTCCAGCCCCTACACCCCTCCCTATCTC
Source organism: Scyliorhinus torazame (assembly GCF_047496885.1). NCBI lineage: Eukaryota > Metazoa > Chordata > Chondrichthyes > Carcharhiniformes > Scyliorhinidae > Scyliorhinus > Scyliorhinus torazame. The sequence goes on from NC_092728.1 coordinate 767,490, forward strand.
TGTAACCTCCTCCAGCACCTACACCCCTCCCTATCTCTGTAACCTCCTCCAGCCCCTACAACCCTCCCTATCTCTGTAACTTCCTCCAGCCCCTACACCCCTCCCTATCTCTGTAACCTCCTCCAGCCCCTACACCCCTCCCTATCTCTGTAACCTCCTCCAGCACCTACACCCCTCCCTATCTCTGTAACCTCCTCCAGCACCTACACCCCTCCCTATCTTTGTAACCTCCCCCAGCACCTACACCTCTCCCTATCTCTGTAACCTCCTCCAGCCCCTACACCCCTCCCTATCTCTGTAACCTGCTCCAGCCCCTACACCCCTCCCTATCTCTGTAACCTCCTCCAGCACCTACATCCCTCCCTATCTCTGTAACCTCCTCCAGCCCCTACACCCCTCCCTATCTCTGTAACCTCCTCCAGCCCCTACACCCCTCCCTATCTCTGTAACCTCCTCCAGCCCCTACATCCCTCCCTATCTCTGTAACCTCCTCCAGCCCCTACACCCCTCCCTATCTCTGTAACCTCCTCCGCCCCTACACCCCTCCCTATCTCTGTCACCTCCTCCAGCATCTACACCCCTCTCAATCTCTGTAACCTCCTCCAACCCCGATACCCTCCCTATCTCTGTAAACTCCTCCAGCCCCTACACCCCTCCCTATCTCTGTAACCTGCTCCAGCCCCTACACCCCTCCCTATCTCTGTAACCTCCTCCAGCACCTACATCCCTCCCTATCTCTGTAACCTCCTCCAGCCCCTACATCCCTCCCTATCTCTGTAACCTCCTCCAGCCCCTACACCCCTCCCTATCTCTGTAACCTCCTCCGCCCCTACACCCCTCCCTATCTCTGTCACCTCCTCCAGCATCTACACCCCTCTCAATCTCTGTAACCTCCTCCAACCCCGATACCCTCCCTATCTCTGTAAACTCCTCCAGCCCCTACACCCCTCCCTATCTCTGTAACCTCCTCCAGCCCCTACACCCCTCCCTATCTCTGTAAACTCCTCCAGCCCCTACACCCCTCCCTATCTATGTAAACTCCTCCAGCCCCTACACCTTCCCTATCTCTGTAACCTCCTCCAGCCCCTACACCCCTCCCTATCTCTGTAACCTCCTCCGCCCCTACACCCCTCCCTATCTCTGTCACCTCCTCCAGCACCTACACCCCTCCCAATCTCTGTAACCTCCTCCAACCCCGATACCCTCCCTATCTCTGTAAACTCCTCCAGCCCCTACACCCCTTCCTATCTATGTAAACTCCTCCAGCCCCTACACCCCTCCCTAACTACGCAAACTCCTCCAGCCCCTACACCCCTCCCTATCCCTGTAACCTCCTCCAGCCCCGACACCCCTCCCTATCTCTGTAACCTCCTCCAGCCCCTACACCCCTCCCTATCTCTGTAAACTCCTCCAGCCCCTACACCCCTCCCTATCTCTGTAACCTCCTCTAGCGCCTACACCCTCCCTATCTCTGTAACCCCCTCCAGCCCCTACACCCCTCCCTATCCCTGTAACCTCCTCCAGCCCCCATAGACAAATGGACGATAAGGGAATAGTGTCGATGGGCTTTAGAGTGGTTTCACAGGTCGGCGCAACATCGAGGGCCGAAGGGCCTGTACTGCGCTGTAACGTTCTATGTTCTAATCTACTCTCTATCATGAGTGAGGGGTCAGGTGGGCAGGGCAGTTAGCGACTGGGATTGCACCAGGAAGTGTAAGGTGAAGGATTTGGAGAGGGCACACGCGGAGTGCGCAATAAATGGGGGCCAGGGAGAGATGGAGAGGCGCCGTGCGAGCTCGGAGTGAATGTCCGCCGACCCCTGAAAGTGGCTGTTCAAGTTGACCAGATGGTGGAGGTTCAGGTGGATCCCTTTCGTCTTGAAGCCGAAGGAAAGGACGTTGGAGCGGGGGGGGGGGATATTCCGTCAGGAATTTACCGGGGCGTTCCCACCCAGAACTGTCAGCATTGCTGGGATTGGCTGGACTTTCGCCTCGAGGAGGGTGAGGGGAGGACTTGATTGAGGTGCAGGGGGGCGGAACGCAGACTTTTCCAGTTGGGATCTGGGGGCGCGGTTGGCAACAATGTGCCAGGCGATTTTTGCTGACGCTCCGCATCTCTGCACTGACAGCTGGACGAGGGGTGGATGGAAGACAGGACTGAGGCGACAGAGCTTCCCACTCGAGAGGAGGGGGACGAACACACGTCACGCACCAGCAAAGCAATCCAGGACCAGCCGGTGAGTACCAGAGGGCTGGGTGCAAGAGACCGAGAGTGAACCCAGAACTCGCTCACACTCACTCTCACCCGTCACTCAGAGGGTCAGTACTGAGGGAGTGCCGCACTGTCAGAGGGTCAGTACTGAGGGAGTGCCGCACTGTCAGAGGGTCAGTACTGAGGGAGTGCCGCACTGTCAGAGGGTCAGTACTGAGGGAGTGCTGCACTGTCAGAGGGTCAGTACTGAGGGAGTGCCGCACTGTCAGAGGGTCAGTACTGAGGGAGTGCTGCACTGTTAGAGGGTCAGTACTGAGGGAGTGCCGCACTGTCAGAGGGTCAGTACTGAGGGAGTGCTGCACTGTCAGAGGGTCAGTACTGAGGGAGTGCCGCACTGTCAGAGGGTCAGTACTGAGGGAGTGCCGCACTGTCAGAGGGTCAGTACTGAGGGAGTGCCGCACTGTCAGAGGGTCAGTACTGAGGGTGTGCCGCACTGTCAGAGGGTCAGTACTGAGGGAGTGCCGCACTGTCAGAGGGTCAGTGCTGAGGGAGTGCCGCACTGTCAGAGTGTCAGTACTGAGGGAGTGCCGCACTGTCAGAGGGTCAGTACTGAGGGAGTGCCGCACTGTCAGAGAGTCAGTACTGAGGGAGCGCCGCACTGTCAGAGGGTCAGTACTGAGGGAGTGCCGCACTGTCAGAGGGTCAGTACTGAGGGAGTGCCGCACTGTCAGAGGGTCAGTGCTGAGGGAGTGCCGCACTGTCAGAGTGTCAGTACTGAGGGAGTGCCGCACTGTCAGAGGGTCAGTACTGAGGGAGTGCCGCACTGTCAGAGAGTCAGTACTGAGGGAGCGCCGCACTGTCAGAGGGTCAGTACTGAGAGAGTGCTGCACTGTCAGAGGGTCAGTACTGAGGGAGCGCCGCACTGTCAGAGGGTCAGTACTGAGGGAGTGCCGCAAGGTCAGAGGGTCAGTACTGAGGGAGTGCCGCACTGTCAGAGGGTCAGTACTGAGGGAGTGCTGCACTGTCAGAGGGTCAGTACTGAGGGAGTGCCGCACTGTCAGAGGGTCAGTACTGAGGGAGTGCCGCACTGTCAGAGGGTCAGTACTGAGGGAGTGCCGCACTGTCAGAGGGTCAGTACTGAGGGAGTGCCGCACTGTCAGAGAGTCAGTACTGAGGGAGCGCCGCACTGTCAGAGGGTCAGTACTGAGAGAGTGCTGCACTGTCAGAGGGTCAGTACTGAGGGAGCGCCGCACTGTCAGAGGGTCAGTACTGAGGGAGTGCCGCAAGGTCAGAGGGTCAGTACTGAGGGAGTGCCGCACTGTCAGAGGGTCAGTACTGAGGGAGTGCTGCACTGTCAGAGGGTCAGTACTGAGGGAGTGCCGCACTCTCAGAGGGTCAGTACTGAGGGAGCGCCGCACTGTCAGAGGGTCAGTACTGAGGGAGTGCCGCAAGGTCAGAGGGTCAGTACTGAGGGAGTGCCGCACTGTCAGAGGGTCAGTACTGAGGGAGTGCTGCACTGTCAGAGGGTCAGTACTGAGGGAGTGCCGCACTCTCAGAGGGTCAGTGCTTAGGGAGTGCCCCACTGTCGGAGAGTCAGTACTGAGGGAGTGCCGCACTGTCAGAGGGTCAGTACTGAGAGAGTGCTGCACTGTCAGAGGGTCAGTACTGAGGGAGCGCCGCACTGTCAGAGGGTCAGTACTGAGGGAGTGCCGCAAGGTCAGAGGGTCAGTACTGAGGGAGTGCCGCACTGTCAGAGGGTCAGTACTGAGGGAGTGCTGCACTGTCAGAGGGTCAGTACTGAGGGAGTGCCGCACTGTCAGAGGGTCAGTACTGAGGGAGTGCCGCACTGTCAGAGGGTCAGTACTGAGGGAGTGCCGCACTGTCAGAGGGTCAGTACTGAGGGAGTGCCGCACTGTCAGAGAGTCAGTACTGAGGGAGCGCCGCACTGTCAGAGGGTCAGTACTGAGAGAGTGCTGCACTGTCAGAGGGTCAGTACTGAGGGAGCGCCGCACTGTCAGAGGGTCAGTACTGAGGGAGTGCCGCAAGGTCAGAGGGTCAGTACTGAGGGAGTGCCGCACTGTCAGAGGGTCAGTACTGAGGGAGTGCTGCACTGTCAGAGGGTCAGTACTGAGGGAGTGCCGCACTCTCAGAGGGTCAGTACTGAGGGAGCGCCGCACTGTCAGAGGGTCAGTACTGAGGGAGTGCCGCAAGGTCAGAGGGTCAGTACTGAGGGAGTGCCGCACTGTCAGAGGGTCAGTACTGAGGGAGTGCTGCACTGTCAGAGGGTCAGTACTGAGGGAGTGCCGCACTCTCAGAGGGTCAGTGCTTAGGGAGTGCCCCACTGTCGGAGAGTCAGTACTGAGGGAGTGCCGCACTGTCAGAGGGTCAGTACTGAGGGAGTGCTGCACCGTCAGAGGGTCAGTACTGAGGGAGCACCGCACTGTCAGAGGGTCAGTGCTGAGGGAGTGCCGCACTGTCAGAGGGTCAGTACTGAGGGAGTGCCGCACTGTCAGAGGGTCAGTACTGAGGGAGTGCCGCACTGTCAGAGGGTCAGTACTGAGGGGGTGCCGCACTGTCAGAGGGTCAGTACTGAGGGAGTGCCGCACTGTCATAGGGTCAGGACTAAGGGAGTGCCGCACTGTCAGAGGGTCAGTACTGAGGGAGTGCCCCACTGTCAGAGGGTCAGTGCTGAGGGAGTGCCGCACTGTCAGAGGGTCAGTACTGAGGGAGTGCCGCACTGTCAGAGGGTCAGTGCTGAGGGAGTGCCGCACTGTCATAGGGTCAGGACTAAGGGAGTGCCGCACTGTCAGAGGGTCAGTACTGAGGGAGCACCGCACTGTCAGAGGGTCAGTGCTGAGGGAGTGCCGCACTGTCAGAGGGTCAGTACTGAGGGAGTGCCGCACTGTCAGAGGGTCAGTACTGAGGGAGTGCCGCACTGTCAGAGGGTCAGTACTGAGGGGGTGCCGCACTGTCAGAGGGTCAGTACTGAGGGTGTGCCGCACTGTCAGAGGGTCAGTACTGAGGGAGTGCCACACTGTCAGAGGGTCAGTACTGAGGGGGTGCCGCACTGTCAGAGGGTCAGTACTGAGGGAGTGCTGCACTGTCAGAGGGTCAGTACTGAGGGAGTGCTTCACTGTCAGAGATTCAGTACTGAGGGAGTGCCGCACTGTCAGAGGGTCAGTGCTGAGGGAGTGCTGCACTGTCAGAGGGTCAGAACTGAGGGAGTGCCGCACTGTCAGAGGGTCAGAACTGAGGGAGTGCTGCACTGTCAGAGGGTCAGTACTGAGGGAGTGCTGCACTGTCAGAGGGTCAGAACTGAGGGAGTGCTGCACTGTCAGAGGGTCAGTACTGAGGGAGTGCTGCACTGTCAGAGGGTCAGAACTGAGGGAGTGCCGCACTGTCAGAGGGTCAGTGCTGAGGGAGTGCCGCACTGTCAGAGGGTCAGTACTGAGGGAGTGCTGCACTGTCAGAGGGTCAGAACTGAAGGAGTGCCGCACTGTCAGAGGGTCAGTGCTGAGGGAGTGCCGCACTGTCAGAGGGCCAGTACTGAAGGAGTGCTGCACTGTCAGAGGGTCAGTACTGAGGGAGTGCCGCACTGTCAGAGGGTCAGTACAGTGGAAGTGCTGCACTGTCAGAGGGTCAGTACTGAGGGAGTGCCGCACTGTCAGAGGGTCAATACTGAGGGAGTGCTGCAGTGTCAGAGGGTCAGTACTGAGGGAGTGCCGCACTGTCAGAGTGTCAGTACTGAGGGAGTGCCGCACTGTCAGAGGGTCAGTACTGAGGGAGCGCTGCACTGTCAGAGGGTCAGTACTGAGGGAGTGCCACACTGTCAGAGGGTCAGTACTGAGGGAGTGCTGCACTGTCAGAGGGTCAGTACTGAGGGAGTGCTGCACTGTCAGAGGGTCAGTACTGAGGGAGTGCCGCACTGTCAGAGGGTCAGTACTGAGGGAGTGCTGCACTGTCAGAGGGTCAGTACTGAGGGAGTGCCGCACTGTCAGAGGGTCAGTACTGAGGGAGTGCTGCACTGTCAGAGGGTCAGTACTGAGGGAGCGCTGCACTGTCAGAGGGTCAGTACTGAGGGAGCGCCGCACTGTCAGAGGGTCAGTACTGAGGGAGTGCTGCACTGTCAGAGGGTCAGTACTGAGGGAGCGCTGCACTGTCAGAGGGTCAGTACTGAGGGAGTACTGCACTGTCAGAGGGTCAGTACTGAGGGAGTGCCGCACTGTCAGAGGGTCAGTACTGAGGGAGTGCCTCACTGTCAGAGGGTCAGTACTGAGGGAGCGCCGCACTGTCAGAGGGTCAGTACTGAGGGAGTGCTGCACTGTCAGAGGGTCAGTACTGAGGGAGCGCTGCACTGTCAGAGGGTCAGTACTGAGGGAGTGCCGCACTGTCAGAGGGTCAGTACTGAGGGAGCGCTGCACTGTCAGAGGGTCAGTACTGAGGGAGTGCTGCACTGTCAGAGGGTCAGTACTGAGGGTCAGTAGGAGGTTCAGTTCTGAGAGTCAGTGTGAGGATCTGTGTGAGTGAGGGTCAGTCTGGGGGTCAGTGTGAGTCAGTGTGAGTGTCAGTGTGAGGGTCAGTTTTAGGGTCAGTGTGAGGGTCAGTGTGAGTGAGGGTTGGTGTGAGGGTCAGTGTGAGGGTCAGTGAGAGTGAGGGTCAGTGTGAGGGTCAGTGCTGAGGGTCAGTGTTAGGGTCTATGTGAGGGTCAGTATGAGGGTCAGCATGAGGGTCATGTGTGGGTCAGTGTGAGGGTCAGTGTGTGGGTCAGTGTGAGGGTCAGTGTGAGGGTCGGTGTGTGGCTCAGAGTGAGGGTCAGTGTGAGGGTCAGTGTGTGGGTCAGTGTGTGGGTCAGTTTGAGGGTCAGTGTGTGGGTCAGTGTGAGGGTCAGTTTGAGGGTCAGTGTGTGGGTCAGTGTGTGGGTCAGTGTGAGTGTCAGTGAGAGTGAGGGTCAGTGTGATGGTCAGTGTGAGGGTCAGTGCTGAGGGTCAGTGTTAGGGTCTATGTGAGGGTCAGTATCAGGATCAGCATGAGGGTCAGTGTGTGGGTCAGTGTGAGGGTCAGTGTGTGGGTCAGTGTGAGGGTCAGTGTGAGGGTCAGTATGTGTGTCGGTGTGTGGGTCAGTGTGAGGGTCAGTGTGAGGGTCAGTGTGTGGGTCAGTGTGAGGGTCAGTGTATGGGTCAGTGTGTGGGTCAGTGTGAGGGTCAGTTTGAGGATCAGTGTGTGGGTCAGTGTGTGGGTCAGTGTGTGGGTCAGTCTGAGGATCAGTGTGTGGGTCAGTGTGAGGGTCAGTGTGAGGGTCAGTGTTTGGGTCAGCATGAGGTCAGTGTGAGGATCAGTGTGTGGGTCAGTGTGTGGGTCAGTGTGTGGGTCAGTCTGAGGATCAGTGTGTGGGTCAGTGTGAGGGTCAGTGTGTGGGCCAGTGTGAGGGTCAGTGTGAGGGTCAGTGTGTGGGTCAGTGTGAGGGTCAGTGTGTGGGTCAGTCTGAGGATCAGTGTGTGGTTCAGTGTGTGGGTCAGTGTGTGGGTCAGTGTTGAGGGTCAGTGTGAGTGTCTGTGTGTGGGTCAGTGGTTGGGTCAGTGTGGAGGGTCTGTGTGTGGGTCAGTGTGTGTGTCATTGTGTGGGTCAGTGTGAGGGTCAGTGTGTGGGTCAGTGTGTGTGTCAGTGTGGAGGGTGAGATGTGGGTCAGTGTGTGGGACAGTGTGGAGGTCAGTGAGTGGGTCAGGGTGAGGGTCAGTGTGTGGGTCAGGGTGTGGGTCAGTGTGAGGGTCAGTGTGTGGGTCAGCGTGAGGTTCAGTGTGCAGGTCAGTGTGTGGGTCAGTGTGAGGGTCAGTGTGTGGGCCAGTGTGTGGCTCAGTGTGAGGTTCCATATGTGGGTCAGTGTGAGGGTCAGTGTGTGGGTCAGTGTGTGGGTCTGTGTGAGGGTCAGTGTGTGGGTTAGTGTGAGGATCAGTGTGTCGGTCAGTGTGTGGGTCAGTGTGAGGGTCAGTGTGTGGGTCAGTGAGGGTCAGTGTGTGGGTCAGTGTGAGGGTCAGTGTGTGGGTCAGTGTGTGGGTCAGTGTGAGAGTCAGTGCGTGGGTCAGTGTGAGGGTCTGTGTGGGTCAGTGTGTGGGTCAGTGTGAGGGTCAGTGTGTGCGTCAGTGTGAGGGTCAATGTGTGCGTCAGTGTGTGGGTCAGTGTGAGGGTCAGTGTGAGGATCAGTGTGTGGGTCAGTGTGAGGGTCAGTGTGGGTCAGTGTGAGGGTCAGTGTGCGGATCAGTGTGAGGGTCAGTGTGTTGGTCAGTGTGAGGGCCAGTTTGAGGGTCAGTGTGTGGGTCAGTGTGAGGGTCAGTGTGTGAGTCAGTCTGAGGATCAGTGTGAGGGTCAGTGTGTGGGTCAGTGTGAGGGTCAGTGTGAGGGTCAGTGTGTGGGTTAGTGTGAGGATCAGTGTGTCGGTCAGTGTGTGGGTCAGTGTGAGGGTCAGTGTGTGGGTCAGTGAGGGTCAGTGTGTGGGTCAGTGTGAGGGTCAGTGTGTGGGTCAGTGTGTGGGTCAGTGTGAGAGTCAGTGCGTGGGTCAGTGTGAGGGTCTGTGTGGGTCAGTGTGTGGGTCAGTGTGAGGGTCAGTGTGTGCGTCAGTGTGAGGGTCAGTGTGTGGGTCAGTGTGTCAGTGTGAGGGTCAGTGTGAGGATCAGTGTGTGGGTCAGTGTGAGGGTCAGTGTGGGTCAGTGTGAGGGTCAGTGTGAGGATCAGTGTGAGGGTCAGTGTGTTGGTCAGTGTGAGGGCCAGTTTGAGGGTCAGTGTGTCGGTCAGTGTGAGGGTCAGTGTGTGAGTCAGTCTGAGGATCAGTGTGAGGGTCAGTGTGTGGGTCAGTGGTGGTCAGTGTGTAGGGTCAGATGAGGGTCAGTGTGTGGGACAGTGTGGAGGTCAGTGTGTGGGTCAGTGTGATGGTCAGTGTGTGGGTCAGTGTGAGGGTCAGTGTGTGGGTCAGTGTGTGGGTCAGTGTGAGGTTCAGTGTGTGGGTCAGTGTGTAGGTCAGTGTGAGGATCAGTGTGTGGGTCAGTGTGTGGCTCAGTGTGAGGTTTAGTATGTGGGTCAGTGTGAGGGTCAGTGTGAGGATCAGTGTGTGGGTCAGTGTGAGGGTCAGTGTGTGGGTCAGTGTGAGGGTCAGTGAGGGTCAGTGTGTGGGTCAGTGTGAGGGTCAGTGTGTGGGTCAGTGTGTGGGTCAGTGTGAGAGTCAGTGCGTGGGTCTGTGAGGGTCAGTGTGTGGGTCAGTGTGTGGGTCAGTGTGAGGGTCAGTGTGAGGGTCAGTGTGTGCGTCAGTGTGAGGGTCAGTGTGTGGGTCAGTGTGTGGGTCAGTGTGAGGGTCAGTGTGTGCGTCAGTGTGAGGGTCAGTGTGGGGGTCAGTGTGTGGGTCAGTGTGTGGGTTAGTGTGAGGGTCAGTGTGTGGGTCAGTGTGCGGGTCAGTGTGAGGGTCAGTGTGTGGGTCAGTGTGAGGGTCAGTGTGAGGATCACTGTGAGGGTCAGTGTGTGGGTCAGTGTGAGGGCCAGTTTGAGGGTCAGTTGGTGGGTCAGTGTGAGGGTTAGTGTGTGGGTCAGAGTGAGGATCAGTGTTTGGGTCCATGTGAGGGTCAGTGTGTGGGTCAGTGTGTGGGTCAATGTGAGCGTCAGTGTTTGGGTCAGTGTGAGGGTCAGTGTGTGGGTCAGTGTGTGGGTCAGTGTGAGGATCAGTGTGTGGTTCAGTGTGTGGGTCAGTGTGAGGGTCAGTGTGTGGGTCAGTGTGTGGGTCAGTGTGCAAATCAGTGTGAGGGTCAGTGTATGTGTCAGTGTGAGGGTCAGTGTGTGGGTCAGTGTGTGGGTCATTGTGTGGGTCAGTGTGAGGGTCAGTGTGTGGGTCAGTGTGAGGGTCAGTGTGCAAATCATGTGAGGGTTGGTGTGTGTGTCAGTGTGAGGGTCAGTGTGTGGGTCAGTGTGTGGGTCAGTGTGCAAATCAGTGTGTGGGTCAGTGTGTGGGTCAGTGTGAGGGTCATTGTGTGGGTCAGTGTGTGGGTCAGTGTGTGGGTCAGAGTGTGGGTCAGTGTGTGGGTCAGTGTGAGGGTCAGTGTGTGGGTCAGTGTGTGGTCAGTGTGAGGGTCAGTGTGAGGGCCATTGTGTGGGTCAGTGTGAGGGTGAGTGTGAGGATCAGTGTGTGGGTCAGGGTGAGGATCAGTGTGTGGGTCAGTGTGAGGGTCAGTGTGAGGATCAGTGTGTGGGTCAGAGTGAGGGTCAGTGTGTGGGTCAGTGTGAGGGTCAGTGTGAGGGTCAGTGTGTGGGTCAGTGTGAGGGTCAGTGTGTCGGTCAGTGTGTGGGTCAGTGTGAGGGTCAGTGTGAGGGTCAGTGAGAGGGTCAGTGTGTGGGTCAGTGTGAGGGTCAGTGTGAGGATCAGTGTGTGGGTCAGTGTGTGGGTCAGTGTGAGGATCAGTGTGTGGGTCAGTGTGAGGGTCTGTGTGTGGGTCAGTGTGAGGGTCAGTGTGTGGGTCAGTGTGAGGGTCAGTGTGAGGATCAGTGTATGGGTCAGTGTGAGGGTCAGTGTGAGGGCCAGTGTGTGGGTCAGTGTGAGGATCAGTGTGTGGGTCAGTGTGAGGGTCAGTGTGATGGTCAGTGTGTGGGTCAGTGTGAGGGTCAGTGTGAGGGTCAGTGTGTGGGTCAGTGTGAGGGCCAGTGTGTGGGTCAGTGTGAGGGTCAAAGTGTGTGGGTCAGTGTGAGGGTCAGTGTGAGGGTCAGTGTGTGGGTCAGTGTGAGGGTCAGTGTGAGGGTCAGTGTATGGGCCAGTGTGAGGGTCAGTGTGAGGGTCAGTGTGTGGGCTAGTGTGTGTGTCAGTGTGTGAGTCAGTGTGTGGGCCAGTGTGTGTGTCAGTGTGTGGGTCAGTGTGAGAGTCCGTGTGTGGGTCAGTGTGAGGGTCAGTGTGTGGGTGAGGGTCAGTGTGTGGGTCAGTGTGTGGGTCAGTGTGAGGGTCAGTGAGTGGGCCAGTGTGTGTCAGTGTGTGGGTCAGTGTGAGGGTCAGTGTGTGGGTCAGTGTGTTGGTCAGTGTGTGGGTCAGTGTGAGGGTCAGTGTGTGGGTCAGTGTGAGGGTCAGTGTGTGGGTCAGTGTGAGTGTCAGTGTGTGGGTCAGTGTGAGGGTCAGTGTGAGGGCCAGTGTGTGGGTCAGTGTGAGGGCCAGTTTGAGGGTCAGTTGGTGGGTCAGTGTGAGGGTTAGTGTGTGGGTCAGAGTGAGGATCAGTGTTTGGGTCCATGTGAGGGTCAGTGTGTGGGTCAGTGTGTGGGTCAATGTGAGCGTCAGTGTTTGGGTCAGTGTGAGGGTCAGTGTGTGGGTCAGTGTGTGGGTCAGTGTGAGGATCAGTGTGTGGTTCAGTGTGTGGGTCAGTGTGAGGGTCAGTGTGTGGGTCAGTGTGTGGGTCAGTGTGCAAATCATTGTGAGGGTCAGTGTATGTGTCAGTGTGAGGGTCAGTGTGTGGGTCAGTGTGTGGGTCATTGTGTGGGTCAGTGTGAGGGTCAGTGTGTGGGTCAGTGTGAGGGTCAGTGTGCAAATCAGTGTGAGGGTTGGTGTGTGTGTCAGTGTGAGGGTCAGTGTGTGGGTCAGTGTGTGGGTCAGTGTGCAAATCAGTGTGTGGGTCAGTGTGTGGGTCAGTGTGAGGGTCATTGTGTGGGTCAGTGTGTGGGTCAGTGTGTGGGTCAGAGTGTGGGTCAGTGTGTGGGTCAGTGTGAGGGTCAGTGTGTGGGTCAGTGTGTGGTCAGTGTGAGGGTCAGTGTGAGGGCCATTGTGTGGGTCAGTGTGAGGGTGAGTGTGAGGATCAGTGTGTGGGTCAGGGTGAGGATCAGTGTGTGGGTCAGTGTGAGGGTCAGTGTGAGGATCAGTGTGTGGGTCAGAGTGAGGGTCAGTGTGTGGGTCAGTGTGAGGGTCAGTGTGAGGGTCAGTGTGTGGGTCAGTGTGAGGGTCAGTGTGTCGGTCAGTGTGTGGGTCAGTGTGAGGGTCAGTGTGAGGGTCAGTGAGAGGGTCAGTGTGTGGGTCAGTGTGAGGGTCAGTGTGAGGATCAGTGTGTGGGTCAGTGTGTGGGTCAGTGTGAGGATCAGTGTGTGGGTCAGTGTGAGGGTCTGTGTGTGGGTCAGTGTGAGGGTCAGTGTGTGGGTCAGTGTGAGGGTCAGTGTGAGGATCAGTGTATGGGTCAGTGTGAGGGTCAGTGTGAGGGTCAGTGTGTGGGTCAGTGTGAGGATCAGTGTGTGGGTCAGTGTGAGGGTCAGTGTGATGGTCAGTGTGTGGGTCAGTGTGAGGGTCAGTGTGAGGGTCAGTGTGTGGGTCAGTGTGAGGGCCAGTGTGTGGGTCAGTGTGAGGGTCAAAGTGTGTGGGTCAGGGTGAGGGTCAGTGTGAGGGTCAGTGTGTGGGTCAGTGTGAGGGTCAGTGTGAGGGTCAGTGTATGGGCCAGTGTGAGGGTCAGTGTGAGGGTCAGTGTGTGGGCTAGTGTGTGTGTCAGTGTGTGAGTCAGTGTGTGGGCCAGTGTGTGTGTCAGTGTGTGGGTCAGTGTGAGGGTCCGTGTGTGGGTCAGTGTGAGGGTCAGTGTGTGGGTGAGGGTCAGTGTGTGGGTCAGTGTGTGGGTCAGTGTGAGGGTCAGTGAGTGGGCCAGTGTGTGTCAGTGTGTGGGTCAGTGTGAGGGTCAGTGTGTGGGTCAGTGTGAGGGTCAGTGTGAGGGTCAGTGTATGGGTCAGTGTGAGGGTCAGTGTGTGGGTCAGTGTGAGTGTCAGTGTGTGGGTCAGTGTGAGGGTCAGTGTGAGGGCCAGTGTGTGTGTCAGTGTGAGTGTTAATGTGAGGGTCAGTGTGTGGGTCAGTGTGAGGGTCAGTGTGTGGGTCAGTGTGAGGGTCAGTGTGAGGGTCAGTGTGTGGGCCAGTGTGTGTGTCAGTGTGTGGGTCAGCGTGAGGGTCAGTGTGTGGGTCAGTGTGAGGGTCATTGTGTGGGTCAGTGTGAGGGTCTGTGTGAGGGTCAGTGTGTGGGTCAGTGTGAGGGTCAGTGTGTGGGTCAGTGTGAGGGTCAGCGTGAGGGTCAGTGTGTGGGTCAGTGTGAGGGTCAGTGTGTGGGTCAGTGTGAGGGTCAGCGTGAGGGTCAGTGTGTGGGCCAGTGTGTGTGTCAGTGTGTGGGTCAGTGTGAGGGTCAGTGTGTGGGTCAGTGTGAGGGTCAGTGTGAGGGTCAGTGGGTGTGCCAGTGTGAGGGTCAGTGTGTGGGTCAGTGTGAGGGTCAGTGTGTGGGTCAGTGTGTGGGTCAGTGTGTGGGTCAGTGTGTGCGTCAGTGGGTGTGCCAGTGTGAGGGTCAGTGTGTGGGTCAGTGTGAGGGTCAGTGTGTGGGTCAGTGTGTGCGTCAGTGTGTGGGTCAGTGTGAGGGTCAGTGTGTGTGTCAGTGTGTGGGTCAGTGTGAGGGTCAGTGTGTGTGTCAGTGTGTGGGTCAGTGTGTGGGTCAGTGTGTGCGTCAGTGTGTGGGTCAGTGTGTGCGTCAGTGTGTGGGTCAGTGTGAGGGTCAGTGTGTGGGTCAGTGTGAGGGTCAGTGTGAGTGTCAGTGTGAGGGTCAGTGTGTGGGTCAGTGTGAGGGTCAGTGTGTGGGTCAGTGTGAGGGTCAGTGTGTGCGTCAGTGTGTGGGTCAGTGTGTGCGTCAGTGTGTGGGTCAGTGTGTGGGTCAGTGTGTGGGTCAGTTTGAGTGTCAGTGTGAGGGTCAGTGTGTGGGTCAGTGTGTGGGTCAGTGTGAGGGTCAGTGTGTGGGTCAGTGTGAGGGTCAGTGTGAGGTTCAGTGTGTGGGTCAGTGTGAGGGTCAGTGTGTGGGTCAGTGTGAGGGTCAGTGTGAGGGTCAGTGTGTGGGTCAGTGTGTGGGTCAGTGTGTGGGTCAGTTTGAGTGTCAGTGTGAGGGTCAGTGTGTGGGTCAGTGTGTGGGTCAGTGTGAGGGTCAGTGTGTGGGTCAGTGTGAGGGTCAGTGTGAGGTTCAGTGTGTGGGTCAGTGTGAGGGTCAGTGTGTGGGTCAGTGTGAGGGTCAGTGTGAGGGTCAGTGTGAGGGTCAGTGTGTGGGTCAGTGTGAGGGTCTGTGTGTGGGTCAGTGTGAGGGTCAGTGTGTGGGTCAGTGTGAGGGTCAGTGTGAGGATCAGTGTATGGGTCAGTGTGAGGGTCAGTGTGAGGGCCAGTGTGTGGGTCAGTGTGAGGATCAGTGTGTGGGTCAGTGTGAGGGTCAGTGTGATGGTCAGTGTGTGGGTCAGTGTGAGGGTCAGTGTGAGGGTCAGTGTGTGGGTCAGTGTGAGGGCCAGTGTGTGGGTCAGTGTGAGGGTCAAAGTGTGTGGGTCAGTGTGAGGGTCAGTGTGAGGGTCAGTGTGTGGGTCAGTGTGAGGGTCAGTGTGAGGGTCAGTGTATGGGCCAGTGTGAGGGTCAGTGTGAGGGTCAGTGTGTGGGCTAGTGTGTGTGTCAGTGTGTGAGTCAGTGTGTGGGCCAGTGTGTGTGTCAGTGTGTGGGTCAGTGTGAGGGTCCGTGTGTGGGTCAGTGTGAGGGTCAGTGTGTGGGTGAGGGTCAGTGTGTGGGTCAGTGTGTGGGTCAGTGTGAGGGTCAGTGAGTGGGCCAGTGTGTGTCAGTGTGTGGGTCAGTGTGAGGGTCAGTGTGTGGGTCAGTGTGTTGGTCAGTGTGTGGGTCAGTGTGAGGGTCAGTGTGTGGGTCAGTGTGAGGGTCAGTGTGTGGGTCAGTGTGAGTGTCAGTGTGTGGGTCAGTGTGAGGGTCAGTGTGAGGGCCAGTGTGTGGGTCAGTGTGAGGGCCAGTTTGAGGGTCAGTTGGTGGGTCAGTGTGAGGGTTAGTGTGTGGGTCAGAGTGAGGATCAGTGTTTGGGTCCATGTGAGGGTCAGTGTGTGGGTCAGTGTGTGGGTCAATGTGAGCGTCAGTGTTTGGGTCAGTGTGAGGGTCAGTGTGTGGGTCAGTATGTGGGTCAGTGTGAGGATCAGTGTGTGGTTCAGTGTGTGGGTCAGTGTGAGGGTCAGTGTGTGGGTCAGTGTGTGGGTCAGTGTGCAAATCAGTGTGAGGGTCAGTGTATGTGTCAGTGTGAGGGTCAGTGTGTGGGTCAGTGTGTGGGTCATTGTGTGGGTCAGTGTGAGGGTCAGTGTGTGGGTCAGTGTGAGGGTCAGTGTGCAAATCAGTGTGAGGGTTGGTGTGTGTGTCAGTGTGAGGGTCAGTGTGTGGGTCAGTGTGTGGGTCAGTGTGCAAATCAGTGTGTGGGTCAGTGTGTGGGTCAGTGTGAGGGTCATTGTGTGGGTCAGTGTGTGGGTCAGTGTGTGGGTCAGAGTGTGGGTCAGTGTGTGGGTCAGTGTGAGGGTCAGTGTGTGGGTCAGTGTGTGGTCAGTGTGAGGGTCAGTGTGAGGGCCATTGTGTGGGTCAGTGTGAGGGTGAGTGTGAGGATCAGTGTGTGGGTCAGGGTGAGGATCAGTGTGTGGGTCAGTGTGAGGGTCAGTGTGAGGATCAGTGTGTGGGTCAGAGTGAGGGTCAGTGTGTGGGTCAGTGTGAGGGTCAGTGTGAGGGTCAGTGTGTGGGTCAGTGTGAGGGTCAGTGTGTCGGTCAGTGTGTGGGTCAGTGTGAGGGTCAGTGTGAGGGTCAGTGAGAGGGTCAGTGTGTGGGTCAGTGTGAGGGTCAGTGTGAGGATCAGTGTGTGGGTCAGTGTGTGGGTCAGTGTGAGGATCAGTGTGTGGTTCAGTGTGAGGGTCTGTGTGTGGGTCAGTGTGAGGGTCAGTGTGTGGGTCAGTGTGAGGGTCAGTGTGAGGATCAGTGTATGGGTCAGTGTGAGGGTCAGTGTGAGGGTCAGTGTGTGGGTCAGTGTGAGGATCAGTGTGTGGGTCAGTGTGAGGGTCAGTGTGATGGTCAGTGTGTGGGTCAGTGTGAGGGTCAGTGTGAGGGTCAGTGTGTGGGTCAGTGTGAGGGCCAGTGTGTGGGTCAGTGTGAGGGTCAAAGTGTGTGGGTCAGTGTGAGGGTCAGTGTGAGGGTCAGTGTGTGGGTCAGTGTGAGGGTCAGTGTGAGGGTCAGTGTATGGGCCAGTGTGAGGGTCAGTGTGAGGGTCAGTGTGTGGGCTAGTGTGTGTGTCAGTGTGTGAGTCAGTGTGTGGGCCAGTGTGTGTGTCAGTGTGTGGGTCAGTGTGAGGGTCCGTGTGTGGGTCAGTGTGAGGGTCAGTGTGTGGGTGAGGGTCAGTGTGTGGGTCAGTGTGTGGGTCAGTGTGAGGGTCAGTGAGTGGGCCAGTGTGTGTCAGTGTGTGGGTCAGTGTGAGGGTCAGTGTGTGGGTCAGTGTGTTGGTCAGTGTGTGGGTCAGTGTGAGGGTCAGTGTGTGGGTCAGTGTGAGGGTCAGTGTGTGGGTCAGTGTGAGTGTCAGTGTGTGGGTCAGTGTGAGGGTCAGTGTGAGGGCCAGTGTGTGTGTCAGTGTGAGTGTTAATGTGAGGGTCAGTGTGTGGGTCAGTGTGAGGGTCAGTGTGTGGGTCAGTGTGAGGGTCAGTGTGAGGGTCAGTGTGTGGGCCAGTGTGTGTGTCAGTGTGTGGGTCAGCGTGAGGGTCAGTGTGAGGGTCAGTGTGTGGGCCAGTGTGTGTGTCAGTGTGTGGGTCAGTGTGTGGGTCAGTGTGAGGATCAGTGTGTGGGTCAGTGTGAGGGTCTGTGTGTGGGTCAGTGTGAGGGTCAGTGTGTGGGTCAGTGTGAGGGTCAGTGTGAGGATGTGTATGGGTCAGTGTGAGGGTCAGTGTGAGGGTCAGTGTGTGGGTCAGTGTGAGGATCAGTGTGTGGGTCAGTGTGAGGGTCAGTGTGATGGTCAGTGTGTGGGTCAGTGTGAGGGTCAGTGTGAGGGTCAGTGTGTGGGTCAGTGTGAGGGCCAGTGTGTGGGTCAGTGTGAGGGTCAAAGTGTGTGGGTCAGGGTGAGGGTCAGTGTGAGGGTCAGTGTGTGGGTCAGTGTGAGGGTCAGTGTGAGGGTCAGTGTATGGGCCAGTGTGAGGGTCAGTGTGAGGGTCAGTGTGTGGGCTAGTGTGTGTGTCAGTGTGTGAGTCAGTGTGTGGGCCAGTGTGTGTGTCAGTGTGTGGGTCAGTGTGAGGGTCCGTGTGTGGGTCAGTGTGAGGGTCAGTGTGTGGGTGAGGGTCAGTGTGTGGGTCAGTGTGTGGGTCAGTGTGAGGGTCAGTGAGTGGGCCAGTGTGTGTCAGTGTGTGGGTCAGTGTGAGGGTCAGTGTGTGGGTCAGTGTGAGGGTCAGTGTGAGGGTCAGTGTATGGGTCAGTGTGAGGGTCAGTGTGTGGGTCAGTGTGAGGGTCAGTGTGTGGGTCAGTGTGAGGGTCAGTGTGAGGGCCAGTGTGTGTGTCAGTGTGAGTGTTAATGTGAGGGTCAGTGTGTGGGTCAGTGTGAGGGTCAGTGTGAGGGTCAGTGTGTGGGCCAGTGTGTGTGTCAGTGTGTGGGTCAGCGTGAGGGTCAGTGTGTGGGTCAGTGTGAGGGTCATTGTGTGGGTCAGTGTGAGGGTCTGTGTGAGGGTCAGTGTGTGGGTCAGTGTGAGGGTCAGTGTGTGGGTCAGTGTGAGGGTCAGCGTGAGGGTCAGTGTGTGGGTCAGTGTGAGGGTCAGTGTGTGGATCAGTGTGAGGGTCAGCGTGAGGGTCAGTGTGTGGGCCAGTGTGTGTGTCAGTGTGTGGGTCAGTGTGAGGGTCAGTGTGTGGGTCAGTGTGAGGGTCAGTGTGAGGGTCAGTGGGTGTGCCAGTGTGAGGGTCAGTGTGTGGGTCAGTGTGAGGGTCAGTGTGTGGGTCAGTGTGTGGGTCAGTGTGTGGGTCAGTGTGTGCGTCAGTGGGTGTGCCAGTGTGAGGGTCAGTGTGTGGGTCAGTGTGAGGGTCAGTGTGTGGGTCAGTGTGTGCGTCAGTGTGTGGGTCAGTGTGAGGGTCAGTGTGTGTGTCAGTGTGTGGGTCAGTGTGAGGGTCAGTGTGTGTGTCAGTGTGTGGGTCAGTGTGTGGGTCAGTGTGTGCGTCAGTGTGTGGGTCAGTGTGTGCGTCAGTGTGTGGGTCAGTGTGAGGGTCAGTGTGTGGGTCAGTGTGAGGGTCAGTGTGAGTGTCAGTGTGAGGGTCAGTGTGTGGGTCAGTGTGAGGGTCAGTGTGTGGGTCAGTGTGAGGGTCAGTGTGTGCGTCAGTGTGTGGGTCAGTGTGTGCGTCAGTGTGTGGGTCAGTGTGTGGGTCAGTGTGTGGGTCAGTTTGAGTGTCAGTGTGAGGGTCAGTGTGTGGGTCAGTGTGTGGGTCAGTGTGAGGGTCAGTGTGTGGGTCAGTGTGAGGGTCAGTGTGAGGTTCAGTGTGTGGGTCAGTGTGAGGGTCAGTGTGTGGGTCAGTGTGAGGGTCAGTGTGAGGGTCAGTGTGTGGGTCAGTGTGTGGGTCAGTGTGTGGGTCAGTTTGAGTGTCAGTGTGAGGGTCAGTGTGTGGGTCAGTGTGTGGGTCAGTGTGAGGGTCAGTGTGTGGGTCAGTGTGAGGGTCAGTGTGAGGTTCAGTGTGTGGGTCAGTGTGAGGGTCAGTGTGTGGGTCAGTGTGAGGGTCAGTGTGAGGGTCAGTGTGAGGGTCAGTGTGTGGGTCAGTGTGAGGGTCTGTGTGTGGGTCAGTGTGAGGGTCAGTGTGTGGGTCAGTGTGAGGGTCAGTGTGAGGATCAGTGTATGGGTCAGTGTGAGGGTCAGTGTGAGGGCCAGTGTGTGGGTCAGTGTGAGGATCAGTGTGTGGGTCAGTGTGAGGGTCAGTGTGATGGTCAGTGTGTGGGTCAGTGTGAGGGTCAGTGTGAGGGTCAGTGTGTGGGTCAGTGTGAGGGCCAGTGTGTGGGTCAGTGTGAGGGTCAAAGTGTGTGGGTCAGTGTGAGGGTCAGTGTGAGGGTCAGTGTGTGGGTCAGTGTGAGGGTCAGTGTGAGGGTCAGTGTATGGGCCAGTGTGAGGGTCAGTGTGAGGGTCAGTGTGTGGGCTAGTGTGTGTGTCAGTGTGTGAGTCAGTGTGTGGGCCAGTGTGTGTGTCAGTGTGTGGGTCAGTGTGAGGGTCCGTGTGTGGGTCAGTGTGAGGGTCAGTGTGTGGGTGAGGGTCAGTGTGTGGGTCAGTGTGTGGGTCAGTGTGAGGGTCAGTGAGTGGGCCAGTGTGTGTCAGTGTGTGGGTCAGTGTGAGGGTCAGTGTGTGGGTCAGTGTGTTGGTCAGTGTGTGGGTCAGTGTGAGGGTCAGTGTGTGGGTCAGTGTGAGGGTCAGTGTGTGGGTCAGTGTGAGTGTCAGTGTGTGGGTCAGTGTGAGGGTCAGTGTGAGGGCCAGTGTGTGGGTCAGTGTGAGGGCCAGTTTGAGGGTCAGTTGGTGGGTCAGTGTGAGGGTTAGTGTGTGGGTCAGAGTGAGGATCAGTGTTTGGGTCCATGTGAGGGTCAGTGTGTGGGTCAGTGTGTGGGTCAATGTGAGCGTCAGTGTTTGGGTCAGTGTGAGGGTCAGTGTGTGGGTCAGTGTGTGGGTCAGTGTGAGGATCAGTGTGTGGTTCAGTGTGTGGGTCAGTGTGAGGGTCAGTGTGTGGGTCAGTGTGTGGGTCAGTGTGCAAATCAGTGTGAGGGTCAGTGTATGTGTCAGTGTGAGGGTCAGTGTGTGGGTCAGTGTGTGGGTCATTGTGTGGGTCAGTGTGAGGGTCAGTGTGTGGGTCAGTGTGAGGGTCAGTGTGCAAATCAGTGTGAGGGTTGGTGTGTGTGTCAGTGTGAGGGTCAGTGTGTGGGTCAGTGTGAGGGTCTGTGTGTGGGTCAGTGTGAGGGTCAGTGTGTGGGTCAGTGTGAGGGTCAGTGTGAGGATCAGTGTATGGGTCAGTGTGAGGGTCAGTGTGAGGGCCAGTGTGTGGGTCAGTGTGAGGATCAGTGTGTGGGTCAGTGTGAGGGTCAGTGTGATGGTCAGTGTGTGGGTCAGTGTGAGGGTCAGTGTGAGGGTCAGTGTGTGGGTCAGTGTGAGGGCCAGTGTGTGGGTCAGTGTGAGGGTCAAAGTGTGTGGGTCAGTGTGAGGGTCAGTGTGAGGGTCAGTGTGTGGGTCAGTGTGAGGGTCAGTGTGAGGGTCAGTGTATGGGCCAGTGTGAGGGTCAGTGTGAGGGTCAGTGTGTGGGCTAGTGTGTGTGTCAGTGTGTGAGTCAGTGTGTGGGCCAGTGTGTGTGTCAGTGTGTGGGTCAGTGTGAGGGTCCGTGTGTGGGTCAGTGTGAGGGTCAGTGTGTGGGTGAGGGTCAGTGTGTGGGTCAGTGTGTGGGTCAGTGTGAGGGTCAGTGAGTGGGCCAGTGTGTGTCAGTGTGTGGGTCAGTGTGAGGGTCAGTGTGTGGGTCAGTGTGTTGGTCAGTGTGTGGGTCAGTGTGAGGGTCAGTGTGTGGGTCAGTGTGAGGGTCAGTGTGTGGGTCAGTGTGAGTGTCAGTGTGTGGGTCAGTGTGAGGGTCAGTGTGAGGGCCAGTGTGTGGGTCAGTGTGAGGGCCAGTTTGAGGGTCAGTTGGTGGGTCAGTGTGAGGGTTAGTGTGTGGGTCAGAGTGAGGATCAGTGTTTGGGTCCATGTGAGGGTCAGTGTGTGGGTCAGTGTGTGGGTCAATGTGAGCGTCAGTGTTTGGGTCAGTGTGAGGGTCAGTGTGTGGGTCAGTGTGTGGGTCAGTGTGAGGATCAGTGTGTGGTTCAGTGTGTGGGTCAGTGTGAGGGTCAGTGTGTGGGTCAGTGTGTGGGTCAGTGTGCAAATCAGTGTGAGGGTCAGTGTATGTGTCAGTGTGAGGGTCAGTGTGTGGGTCAGTGTGTGGGTCATTGTGTGGGTCAGTGTGAGGGTCAGTGTGTGGGTCAGTGTGAGGGTCAGTGTGCAAATCAGTGTGAGGGTTGGTGTGTGTGTCAGTGTGAGGGTCAGTGTGTGGGTCAGTGTGTGGGTCAGTGTGCAAATCAGTGTGTGGGTCAGTGTGTGGGTCAGTGTGAGGGTCATTGTGTGGGTCAGTGTGTGGGTCAGTGTGTGGGTCAGAGTGTGGGTCAGTGTGTGGGTCAGTGTGAGGGTCAGTGTGTGGGTCAGTGTGTGGTCAGTGTGAGGGTCAGTGTGAGGGCCATTGTGTGGGTCAGTGTGAGGGTGAGTGTGAGGATCAGTGTGTGGGTCAGGGTGAGGATCAGTGTGTGGGTCAGTGTGAGGGTCAGTGTGAGGATCAGTGTGTGGGTCAGAGTGAGGGTCAGTGTGTGGGTCAGTGTGAGGGTCAGTGTGAGGGTCAGTGTGTGGGTCAGTGTGAGGGTCAGTGTGTCGGTCAGTGTGTGGGTCAGTGTGAGGGTCAGTGTGAGGGTCAGTGAGAGGGTCAGTGTGTGGGTCAGTGTGAGGGTCAGTGTGAGGATCAGTGTGTGGGTCAGTGTGTGGGTCAGTGTGAGGATCAGTGTGTGGTTCAGTGTGAGGGTCTGTGTGTGGGTCAGTGTGAGGGTCAGTGTGTGGGTCAGTGTGAGGGTCAGTGTGAGGATCAGTGTATGGGTCAGTGTGAGGGTCAGTGTGAGGGTCAGTGTGTGGGTCAGTGTGAGGATCAGTGTGTG
Source organism: Scyliorhinus torazame (assembly GCF_047496885.1). Classification (NCBI taxonomy): domain Eukaryota; kingdom Metazoa; phylum Chordata; class Chondrichthyes; order Carcharhiniformes; family Scyliorhinidae; genus Scyliorhinus; species Scyliorhinus torazame. Next base: position 789,206 of record NC_092728.1, read on the forward strand.
GGTCAGTGTGAGGGTCAGTGTGATGGTCAGTGTGTGGGTCAGTGTGAGGGTCAGTGTGAGGGTCAGTGTGTGGGTCAGTGTGAGGGCCAGTGTGTGGGTCAGTGTGAGGGTCAAAGTGTGTGGGTCAGTGTGAGGGTCAGTGTGAGGGTCAGTGTGTGGGTCAGTGTGAGGGTCAGTGTGAGGGTCAGTGTATGGGCCAGTGTGAGGGTCAGTGTGAGGGTCAGTGTGTGGGCTAGTGTGTGTGTCAGTGTGTGAGTCAGTGTGTGGGCCAGTGTGTGTGTCAGTGTGTGGGTCAGTGTGAGGGTCCGTGTGTGGGTCAGTGTGAGGGTCAGTGTGTGGGTGAGGGTCAGTGTGTGGGTCAGTGTGTGGGTCAGTGTGAGGGTCAGTGAGTGGGCCAGTGTGTGTCAGTGTGTGGGTCAGTGTGAGGGTCAGTGTGTGGGTCAGTGTGTTGGTCAGTGTGTGGGTCAGTGTGAGGGTCAGTGTGTGGGTCAGTGTGAGGGTCAGTGTGTGGGTCAGTGTGAGTGTCAGTGTGTGGGTCAGTGTGAGGGTCAGTGTGAGGGCCAGTGTGTGTGTCAGTGTGAGTGTTAATGTGAGGGTCAGTGTGTGGGTCAGTGTGAGGGTCAGTGTGTGGGTCAGTGTGAGGGTCAGTGTGAGGGTCAGTGTGTGGGCCAGTGTGTGTGTCAGTGTGTGGGTCAGCGTGAGGGTCAGTGTGTGGGTCAGTGTGAGGGTCATTGTGTGGGTCAGTGTGAGGGTCTGTGTGAGGGTCAGTGTGTGGGTCAGTGTGAGGGTCAGTGTGTGGGTCAGTGTGAGGGTCAGCGTGAGGGTCAGTGTGTGGGCCAGTGTGTGTGTCAGTGTGTGGGTCAGTGTGAGGGTCAGTGTGTGGGTCAGTGTGAGGGTCAGTGTGAGGGTCAGTGGGTGTGCCAGTGTGAGGGTCAGTGTGTGGGTCAGTGTGAGGGTCAGTGTGTGGGTCAGTGTGTGGGTCAGTGTGTGGGTCAGTGTGTGCGTCAGTGGGTGTGCCAGTGTGAGGGTCAGTGTGTGGGTCAGTGTGAGGGTCAGTGTGTGGGTCAGTGTGTGCGTCAGTGTGTGGGTCAGTGTGAGGGTCAGTGTGTGTGTCAGTGTGTGGGTCAGTGTGAGGGTCAGTGTGTGTGTCAGTGTGTGGGTCAGTGTGAGGGTCAGTGTGTGGGTCAGTGTGTGGGTCAGTGTGTGCGTCAGTGTGTGGGTCAGTGTGTGCGTCAGTGTGTGGGTCAGTGTGAGGGTCAGTGTGTGGGTCAGTGTGAGGGTCAGTGTGAGTGTCAGTGTGAGGGTCAGTGTGTGGGTCAGTGTGAGGGTCAGTGTGTGGGTCAGTGTGAGGGTCAGTGTGTGCGTCAGTGTGTGGGTCAGTGTGTGCGTCAGTGTGTGGGTCAGTGTGTGGGTCAGTGTGTGGGTCAGTTTGAGTGTCAGTGTGAGGGTCAGTGTGTGGGTCAGTGTGTGGGTCAGTGTGAGGGTCAGTGTGTGGGTCAGTGTGAGGGTCAGTGTGAGGTTCAGTGTGTGGGTCAGTGTGAGGGTCAGTGTGTGGGTCAGTGTGAGGGTCAGTGTGAGGGTCAGTGTGTGGGTCAGTGTGTGGGTCAGTGTGTGGGTCAGTTTGAGTGTCAGTGTGAGGGTCAGTGTGTGGGTCAGTGTGTGGGTCAGTGTGAGGGTCAGTGTGTGGGTCAGTGTGAGGGTCAGTGTGAGGTTCAGTGTGTGGGTCAGTGTGAGGGTCAGTGTGTGGGTCAGTGTGAGGGTCAGTGTGAGGGTCAGTGTGAGGGTCAGTGTGTGGGTCAGTGTGTGGGTCAGTGTGAGGGTCAGTGTGAGGGTCAGTGTGAGGGTCAGTGTGTGGGTCAGTGTGAGGGTCAGTGTGAGGGTCAGTGTGAGGGTCAGTGTGTGGGTCAGTGTGTGGGTCAGTGTGAGGGTCAGTGTGAGTGTCAGTGTGAGGGTCAGTGTGTGGGTCAGTGTGAGGGTCAGTGTGTGGGTCAGTGTGAGGGTCAGTGTGTGCGTCAGTGTGTGGGTCAGTGTGTGCGTCAGTGTGTGGGTCAGTGTGTGGGTCAGTGTGTGGGTCAGTTTGAGTGTCAGTGTGAGGGTCAGTGTGTGGGTCAGTGTGTGGGTCAGTGTGAGGGTCAGTGTGTGGGTCAGTGTGTGGGTCAGTGTGAGGGTCAGTGTGTGGGTCAGTGTGAGGGTCAGTGTGAGGGTCAGTGTGAGGTTCAGTGTGTGGGTCAGTGTGAGGGTCAGTGTGTGGGTCAGTGTGAGGGTCAGTGTGAGGGTCAGTGTGAGGGTCAGTGTGTGGGTCAGTGTGAGGGTCAGTGTGAGGGTCAGTGTGTGGGTCAGTGTGAGGGTCAGTGTGTGGGTCAGTGTGAGGGTCAGTGTGAGGGTCAGTGTGAGGGTCAGTGTGTGGGTCAGTGTGTGGGTCAGTGTGAGGGTCAGTGTGAGGGTCAGTGCTGTGGTTTGATGCTGTTGTTGTTTTGCAGAGGGTGCGGGCGGAGGAGCGAAGCTCGCCGGACTCGGGGAAGCAGCTGAGCCGCAGCCAGGAGCTGGACAGCGGGGTTGGTCGCACGGACGAGAGTGCGCGGAACGACGAGAGCTCTGAGCACGACCTGCTGGCGGACGAGCAGAGCAGCAGCACCACCACCACCACCAGGCCAGGCAGCCTGCGGCGGGGCCGGGAGCCGCAGCTCAGCACCGACTGGCTGGCTGGGCCAGAGGCTCCGGCCCACTTCCCAGGGCTGACCGAGGAGGAGTGCGAGCGCTACCGCGAACTGCTGGAGATCAAGTGCCGCCTGGAGAACGGCAACGGCGCCGGCCTGGGCTACCGGCGGGGACGGGACGTCAACTGCAACGAGGGAGTGGGCCGCCTGGCCGCCATGCTGCAGGAGGAGTTGGGTCATCTGGAGTTCAAGTGTCGTAACGTGCTGCGGGCGCAGAAGATGCAGCAGCTCCGGGAGCGCTGCATGAAGGCCTGGCTGGACGGCGAGGGGGGCCCCACGGCAGGCGCCGACCCCCTCCGCCACGGGCTGTGCGACATCACTGAGCTGCCCGAGTGGCTGGACAAGGACAGCAGCAGCGCCTACAACACGGGCGAGAGCTGCCGCAGCACCCCGCTGCTGGCCCCATCGCTGCCGGCCCACAGCCCGGCCCGGGCCCCGGGCAGCCCGGCCCACTTCAGCAGCCTGCCCCGGGAGGGCGTGGGCCGGCGGCACGCCGAGGAGAGGGGGGCCCGGCGCGGCCAGAGGGGCGGCGAGGCCGAGGGCAGCCCCGACCTGCCCCGCTGCCACCGCTCCCCCGGCCGGCAGGCCCACCTGTCCGGGGAGCAGTACCGCAGCTGCGTGCAGCTGGCTCCGGCCCAGGCCGGGGCGGAGGGCGGCAAGGCCGAGACCCGCACCGAGTGGAAGGTCAAGGTGCGGAGCGACGGCACCCGCTACGTGGCCAAGCGGCCGGTCCGCGACAAGCTGCTCAAGGCCCGGGCCATCAAAATCCGCGAGGAGCGCAGCGGCCTGACCACGGACGACGACGCGGTGAGCGAGCTGAAGATGGGCCGCTACTGGAGCAAGGAGGAGCGCAAGCAGCAGCTGGCACGGGCGCGGGAGCAGCGGCGGCGACGGCAGCGCATCCTCCAGAGTCGGCGGCTGGACGGCCTGAGGGAGCCGCCGGGCGGCGCCGAGGGCCGCGGTCAGCTCAGCGCCATCGCCCTGGGCCACAGGAAGTGCCTGAGGCGCAGGAACCGCAGGATCCTCGACAACTGGATGACCATCCAGGAGATGCTGGCCCACGGAGCCCGGACCGCCGACGGCAGGAGGCTCGACAACCCACTGCTGTCCGTCACCACCGTCTGAGGGAGGGGGGGATAGACACTGCGCCCCCCACCCCCACACCCACCCCCACCCCCACCCCCACCCCCACCCCCACCCCCACCCCCACCCCCACCCCCACCCTCACCCTCACCCCCACCCTCACCCTCACCCCCACCCTCACCCCCACCCCCACCCCCCACCCCCACCCCCACACTCACCCCCACCCCCACCCTCACCCCCACCCCCCACCCCCACCCCCACCCCCACCCCCACCCTCACCCCCACCCTCACCCCCACCCCCACCCCCACCCCCACCATCACCCCCACCCCCACCATCACCCCCACCCCCACCATCACCCCCACCCCCACCACCACCCCCACCCCCACCCCCCACCCCCAACCCCACCCCCCACCCCCACCCCCACCCTCACCCCCCACCCCCACCCCCACCATCACCCCCACCCCCACCCCCCACCCCCACCCCCACCCTCACCCCCACCCCCACCCCACCCTCACCCCCACCCCCACCCTCACCCCCCACCCCCACCCCCACCCCCACCATCACCCCCACCCCCACCCCCCACCCCCACCCCCACCCCCACCCCCACCCCCACCCTCACCCCCACCCTCACCCCCACCCCCCACCCCCACCCCCACCCCCACCCTCACCCCCACCCCCACCACCACCCCCACCCCCACCCTCACCCCCACCCCCACCCCCACCCCCACCCTCATCCCCCACCCCCACCCCCACCCCCACCCCCAGCCCCCACCCCAACCCTCACCCCCACCCTCACCCCCACCCTCAACCCCCACCCCCACCCACACCCTCACCCCCACCCTCACCCCCACCCTCACCCCCACCCCCACCCCCACCGCAACCCCCACCCCTACCCCCACCCCCACCCCACCCTCCCTCACACCCACCCTCACACCCACACTCAACCCCACCCCCACCCCCACCCTCACCCCCACCCCCACCCCACCCTCACCCCCCACCCCCCATCCTCACCCCCCACCCCACCACCCCCCACCCTCACCCCCACCCCCACCCCCACCCCCCACCGCCACCCCCACCCCCCACCGCCACCCCCACCCCATCCCTCATCCCCCCAACCTCACCCGCCCACCCTGACGCCCTCCCATCCCACCCATATTTACGAGGGCTCAGCGGGATGGGAAGATTGGGAATGTTGAGGTGGGATACGCGGGGTGGGAGGAGGGAATGTTTGGATTGGGAAGAAGCTGAAACATTAGCCTGACATGGGGCGGGATTGTGCCAACCCGGGTGAGGTGCGGGGGTGGGGGTGGGGGGGGCGTCCTCGGGACATTGGGGGATGGGGCGATCCTATTCTGGATGGGTGTGGGGAACTGATAAATTGGCCCATTCGTTGCTGATTCATGTTGGTCCTTGGCCCCTATTCCAACCCCACCTCCTGCCGCAGACTGATCCCCGCTCTCGCCCACTCACCAACCAAATATTTCACCGACTTTGCTTCCAATTTCTCACCCATTTGGCCACTTCTGTCTCCCAATCCTTGGATTCGGCCAATATCCACACCGTCTCCACCCTGCTTCCCCTGTCTCCGTTTCCTTTTTCCTTCATTATCCCCCTGTTTCCCCCCCCTTTTGAGGGATTGGGGGCGGGGGGGGGATGGGATGGCTTCCCAAACTGAATGCTCGGCCTATTCACCCTCGTGTCCAACCTTCCTTCCATGGCCGACAAGTCCTTGAATTGGGAAAGAGCCTGGGGCCTCCCTGTACTTATCCCCGCTCCCTTCTGCCCATTCCAGCCGCTTCCAATCCCTCCCGCCCTGCCCCCTTCTCCCTCCCGCCCTGTCCCCCTCCCCTCCCGACTCTCACCCAGCCTCCCCTCGCTTAAAACCTGCCCCAACTCAATTCTCTCCCAGTTCCGGGGCGGGAAGCCTTCTTCCCGAAATGTCAACCCCAGCTCTCTCTGCCAACCCCCCTTCCCCCCCCCCCCCCCCCCACTCCCTCTCCAGCATTTCTATTTCTGATTTCCTGGGATGTGGGGGAGGGGGTCTTTCCTACTGAGTCCTGGTGGGGGGGGGTGGGTTCCTGGCTCAGTCCTGGTGGGGAGAGGGCGTTCCTGGTGGGGGGGTGGGGGGGGGGGGAGCGTTCCTGGCTGAGTCCTCGCGTTGATCGCCAGTTCCCATTGTCCCTTGACGAGGCTGTGGTGAGGCCCCCCCCCCCCCCGTCTCGAACCTCTCCTCGCCTGCCCCGGCAGACATTCCGTGCAGCAATCGAGTCCCACGTTCCGCTGGCGACGAGGCAGCGTTGCGTCCCCGTGGGTTGAAGAAAATGACGTCGTCCGATTCAGAGGGAGCTGAGTATTGACGTCGACGAGAGCATCAAGTGGATTTTTACATTAATGTGTATTTCTGAAGGCAGATTTTCCTCTGTTTTTTCTGGGCTCTATGTTTTGAGTACGCCGGGAGCCATCCTTTCTAATCCCTGGAAAAGCAACGGGTTCTTGGATATCCTCCACTGACTTATTGAGATTCTCGCTCCACAACCCGGGGGCCGGAGGGCACGCTCCCGGGGTCCTTCTGACAATGTGCCAATGTTTAACCCTCTCCCGGAGAAGGACAGCGGGAGCGACGGGACCTCCCTGGGGTTTGTATCCTTCCAACTAACCCGGCCTTGCAGCGAGGTGAACCTTGGCGTGAGCAGGTGCGAAACAGCTGAGAAGTGGTGAGGCCCAATCGGCAAGGCTGAAGCCTCCTGCTCGACCAAAGTGAAGCCTCTGTGGGCCGCCTCCTCCTGAACCCCCCCCAGAGTGAGCTCAACGCAGGAGGACCGTGTGTGAGGGAGTTCCGCCCCAGACAGAACCAGCCAGCCAACCCAGCAACACCCACACTGTTACAAAGCTTTGGCCAAAGTTGGATTTGCTGTTGACCTGAATGTGGGAGAGTGGGAGTCCAGCCATGTCTAGTTTTGGAGAGGGTTGTAGTGTACCCAATCTCGACACCCCGCCTCCCTCCTTTAAACCTTTAAACATCTGCCCCAAAATTAGCATGCCCATGGTCAACTCTCACAACCCAAAATATTCTCCTCCCCCCCCACCCCCCCCCCCCCCACCCATCAGTCCTACTTACCCCCAATCAACATTATCATAAAATCATAGAATTTACAGTGCAGAAGGAGGCCATTCGGCCCATCGAGTCTGCACCAGCCCCTGGAAAGAGCACCCCACTTAAGCCCAGAGATATTTGAATCATCGACAGCCACAGGAGAGGTGCCTGCAGATTGGAGGGAAGCAAATGTTGTAGAAGGGCTGTAGGGGTAAGTCTGGGAACTACCGACCGGTGAGTTTTACTTCTGTAGTGGGTAAGTTGTTGGAAGGTATTCTGAGGGACAGGATCTACAGGCATTTAGACAGGCAAGGGCTAATTAGGGACAGTCAGCGTGGCTTTGTCAGGGGAAAGTCATGTCTCACCAATTTGATTAAGGTGTACCCAAGAAGGTGGATGAGGGCAGTGCAGTCGACGTTGTCTCCATGGAGTTTAGCAAGGCCTTTGATATGGTAGGTTGTTGCAAAAGGTTAAATCTCACAGAATCCAGGGCGAGGTAGCCAATTGGATACAAAATTGGCTTGGCGACAGAAGACAAAAGGTGGTTGTGGAGGGTTGTATTTCAAACAGGAGGCCTGTGACCAGGGATGTGCCTCAGGGATCGGTGCTGGGCCCACCGTTATAAGTTATTTATATTAATGATTTGGATGAGAATGCAGGAGGCATGGTTAGTAAGTTGGCAGATGACACCACGATTGATAGCATAGTGGACAGTGAAGAAGGTTATACAAGATTGCAACAGGATCTTGACCAATTGGCCCAGTGGGCCGATGAATGGCAGATGGAGTTTAATTTGGATAAATGTGAGATGATGCATTTTGGTCGATCAAACCAGGGCAGGACCTACTCAGTTAATGGTAGGGAGAGTGACAGAACAAAGAGATCTAGGAATACAGGTCCATAGCTCCTTGAAGGTGGAGTCGCAGGTGGACAGGGTGGTGAAGAACACATTCAGCAATGCTAGGTTTCATTGGTCAGAACATTGAATACAGGAGTTGGGACGTCTTGTTGAAATTGTACAAGACATTGGTACGACCACACATGGAATACTGTGTTCAGTTCTGGTCACCCTATTCCAGGAAGGGTATTGTTAAGCTAGAAAGAGTGCAGAAGAGATTTACGAGGATGCTACCGGGACTTGATGGTCTGAGTTATAAGGAGAGGCTGGATAGGCTGGGACTTTTTTCCCTGGAGCGTAGGAGGCTTAGGGAAGATCTTAGAAAGGTCTGTAAAATAATGAGGGGCATCGATAAGGGAGAGTCGACATCTTTTCCCAAAGGTAGAGGAGTCTAAAACTAGAGGGCATAGGTTTAAGGTGAGAGGGGAGAGATAGAAAAGAGACCAGAGGGGACATGGGCAGGGTGGGTATAGAGGGATATGGGCCAAATGCGGGCAAGTGGGACTAGCTCAGTGATAGAAACTGGGCGGCATGGACAAGCTGGACCGAAGGGCCTGTTTAAATACTGTAACATCTATGACTCTATGACCTCCACTTTATCCCCGTAACGCCACCTAACCTTTTGAACACTAAGGGGCAATTTATCATGGCCAATCCACCCAACCTGCACATCTTTGGACTGTGGGAGGAAACCGGAGCACCCGGAGGAAACCCACGCAGACACGGGGAGAACGTGCAGACTCCGCACAGTCACCCGAGGCCGGAATTGAACCCGGGATCCTGGAGCTGTGAGGCAGCAGTGCTAACCACTGGGCCAACTCCAAATACTCTACCCCACTGCCCCCATCAATCCTACTGACCCCAGTCAGCCTTGACTCAAAATACTCTACCCTAATCCCCCAAACAAGCATACTCACCCTCAAGAAAACCTCACCACAAATACTCTACCCTACTTTCAACCTTCTCCTTGGGGTGGACAGAGGTTAGCACTGCTGCCTCAAAGCACCAGGGACCCCAGTTCAATTCCAGCCTTGGGTGACTGTGTGGAGTTTGCACGTTCTCAACAAATAACTACCCGACTGACTCCCCATCAATCCTACTCCCCCCCATCAATCCTACACCCCCCCTTCAATCCTACACCCCCCCCTTCAATCCTACACCCCCCTTCAATCCTACACCCCCCCCATCAATCCTACAACCCCCCCTTCAATCCTACACCCCCCCTTCAATCCTACACCCCCCTTCAATCCTACACCCCCCCCATCAATCCTACTCCCCCCCTTCAATCCTACACCCCCCCTTCAATCCTACTCCCCCATCAATCCTACACCCCCCATCAATCCTACTCCCCCATCAATCCTACACCCCCTTCAATCCTACTCCCCCCCTTCAATCCTACACCCCCCCTTCAATCCTACACCCCCCCTTCAATCCTACTCCCCCATCAATCCTACACCCCCCCCATCAATCCTACTCCCCCATCAATCCTACACCCCCCCCATCAATCCTACTCCCCCATCAATCCTACACCCCCTTCAATCCTACACCCCCCCCATCAATCCTACTCCCCCATCAATCCTACACCCCCCCCATCAATCCTACTCCCCCATCAATCCTACACCCCCCTTCAATCCTACTCCCCCCCTTCAATCCTACACCCCCCCTTCAATCCTACACCCCCCCTTCAATCCTACTCCCCCATCAATCCTACACCCCCCCCATCAATCCTACACCCCCCCTTCAATCCTACACCCCCCCATCAATCCTACACCCCCCATCAATCCTACACCCCCCCATCAATCCTACACCCCCCCTTCAATCCTACACTCCCCCATCAATCCTACACCCCCCATCAATCCTACACCCCCCCATCAATCCTACACCCCCCCTTCAATCCTACACTCCCCCCTTCAATCCTACTCCCCCATCAATCCTACACCCCCCCCATCAATCCTACACTCCCCCATCAATCCTACACCCCCCCCCCATCAATCCTACTCCCCCATCAATCCTACACCCCCTTCAATCCTACTCCCCCCCTTCAATCCTACACCCCCCCTTCAATCCTACACCCCCCCCATCAATCCTACACCCCCATCAATCCTACACCCCCCCCATCAATCCTACTCTCCCCCATCAATCCTACACCCCCTTCAATCCTACTCCCCCCCTTCAATCCTACACCCCCCCTTCAATCCTACTCCCCCATCAATCCTACACCCCCCCCATCAATCCTACACCCCCCCCATCAATCCTACACCCCCCCCATCAATCCTACACCCCCATCAATCCTACACCCCCATCAATCCTACACCCCCCCCATCAATCCTACACCCCCCCCATCAATCCTACACCCCCCCATCAATCCTACACCCCCCCCATCAATCCTACACCCCCCCATCAATCCTACACCCCCCCCATCAATCCTACACCCCCCCATCAATCCTACACCCCCCATCAATCCTACACCCCCCCATCAATCCTACACCCCCCATCAATCCTACACCCCCCCCATCAATCCTACACCCCCCCATCAATCCTACACCCCCCATCAATCCTACACCCCCCATCAATCCTACACCCCCCCCATCAATCCTACACCCCCCCATCAATCCTAACACCCCCCATCAATCCTACACCCCCCCCATCAATCCTACACCCCCCCATCAATCCTACTCCCCCCCATCAATCCTACACCCCCATCAATCCTACACCCCCCATCAATCCTACACCCCCCCATCAATCCTACACCCCCCATCAATCCTACTCCCCCCCCATCAATCCTACTCCCCCCCCCATCAATCCTACACCCCCCCCATCATCCTACACCCCCCCATCAATCCTCCTCCCCCCCATCAATCCTACACCCCCATCAATCCTACACCCCCCCATCAATCCTACACCCCCCCATCATCCTACACCCCCCCCCATCAATCCTACACCCCCCCATCAATCCTACTCCCCCCCCATCAATCCTACACCCCCATCAATCCTACACCCCCCCATCAATCCTACACCCCCCCTTCAATCCTACTCCCCCATCAATCCTACACCCCCATCAATCCTACACCCCCCCCATCAATCCTACACCCCCCCATCAATCCTACACCCCCCCATCAATCCTACTCCCCCCCATCAATCCTACACCCCCCCCATCAATCCTACACTCCCCCATCATCCTACACCCCGCCATCAATCCTACTCCCCCCCATCAATCCTACACTCCCCCATCAACTCCCCCATCATCTACACCCCCCATCAATCCTACACCCCCCCCATCAATCCTACACCCCCCCATCAATCCTACACCCCCCCATGAATCCTACTCCCCCCCCATCAATCCTACACTCCCCCCATCATCCTACACCCCATCAATCCTACACCCCCCATCAATCCTACACCCCCTTCAATCCTACTCCCATCAATCCTACACCCCCCCATCAATCCTACACCCCCCCCATCAATCCTACACTCCCCCCATCAATCCTACACCCCGCCATCAATCCTACTCCCCCCCATCAATCCTACACCCCCCCATCAATCCTACACCCCCCCATCAATCCTACACCCCCCCATCAATCCTACACCCCCCATCAATCCTACACCCCCCCATCAATCCTACACCACCCCCATCAATCCTACACCCCCGCCATCAATCCTACTCCCCCCCCATCAATCCTACACCCCCCCCATCAATCCTACACCCCCCCCATCAATCTACACCACCCCATCAATCCTACACCCCCCCATCAATCCTACACCCCCCCATCAATCCTACACCACCCCATCAATCCTACACCCCCCCATCATCCTACTCCCCCCCATCAATCCTACACCCCACAATCCTACACCCCCCCCATCAATCCTACACCCCCCCATCAATCCTACACCCCCCCCATCAATCCTACACCACCCCCATCAATCCTACACCCCCCCATCAATCCTACACCCCCCATCAATCCTACACCCCCCCATCAATCCTACACCCCCCCATCAATCCTACACCCCCCCATCATCTACACCCCCCCATCAATCCTACACCCCCCCATCAATCCTACACCCCCCCATCATCCTACACCCCCCCCATCAATCCTACACCCCCCATCAATCCTACACCCCCCATCAATCTACACCCCCCCATCAATCCTACACCCCCCCATCATCCTACACCCCCCCATCAATCCTACTCCCCCCCCATCAATCCTACACCCCCATCAATCCTACACCCCCCCATCAATCCTACTCCCCCCCTCATCCTACTCCCCATCATCCTCACCCCATCAATCCTACACCCCCCCCATCAATCCTACACCCCCCATCATCCTACACCCCCATCAATCCTACTCCCCCCCCATCAATCCTACACCCCCCCATCAATCCTACTCCCCCATCAATCCTACACCCCCATCAATCCTACACCCCCCATCAATCCTACACTCCCCCCATCAATCCTACACCCCCCCATCATCCTACACCCCCCCATCAATCCTACACACCCCCCATCAATCCTACACCCCCCCATCAATCTACTCCCCCCCCCATCAATCCTACACCCCCCCATCATCCAATCTACACCCCCCATCAATCCTACACCCCCTCCCCCCCATCAATCCATAATCTACACCCCCCCATCATCCTACACTCCCCCCATCAATCCTACACCCCCCCATCAATCCTACCCACCCCAATCCTACACCCCCCATCAATCCTACACCCCCCCCATCAATCTACACCCCCCATCAATCCTACACCCCCCCCATCAATCCTACACCCCCCCCCATCAATCCTACACCACCCCCATCAATCCTACACCCCCATCAATCCTACACCCCCCCCATCAATCCTACACCCCCCATCAAATCCTACACCCCCCCCATCAATCTACACCCCCCCATCAATCCTACACCCCCCCCATCAATCCTACACCCCCCCATCAATCCTACACCCCCCCATCAATCCTTACACCCCCCCATCAATCCTACACCCCCCCATCAATCCTACACCCCCATCAATCCTACACCCCCCATCAATCCTACACCCCCCCATCAATCCTACACCCCCCCATCAATCCTACACCACCCCCATCAATCCTACACCCCGCCATCAATCCTACACCCCCCCCATCAATCCTACACCCCCCATCAATCCTACACCCCCCCCATCAATCCTACACCACCCCCATCAATCCTAACCCCCCCATCATCCTACACCCCCCCATCAATCCTACACCCCCCATCAATCCTACACCCCCCCCCATCAATCCTACACCCCCCCATCAATCCTACACCCCCCCATCAATCCTACACCCCCCATCAATCCTACACCCCCCCCATCAATCCTACACCCCCCCATCAATCCTACACCCCCATCATCCTACAACCCCTTCATCCTACACCCCCCCCATCAATCCTACACCCCCCCATCAATCCTACTCCACCATCAATCCTACACCCCCCCCATCAATCCTACACCCCCATCAATCCTACACCCCCCCATCAATCCTACACCCCCTTCAACCTACACCCCCCCATCAATCCTACACCCCCCCCATCAATCCTACACCCCCCCATCAATCCTACACCCCCCCATCTATCCTACATCCCCCCATCAATCCTACACCCCCCCCATCAATCTACACCCCCATCAATCCTACACCCCCCCCATCAATCCTACACCCCCCCATCAATCCTACTCACCCCCATCATCCTACACCCCCCCATCAATCCTACACCCCCCCATCAATCCTACACCCCCCCATCAATCCTACTCCCCCATCAATCCTACACCCCCCATCAATCCTACACCCCCCCATCAATCCTACACCCCCCCCATCAATCCTACACCCCCATCAATCCTACACCCCATCAATCCTACACCCCCCCCATCAATCCTACACCCCCCCCATCAATCCTACACCCCCATCAATCCTACCCCCCATCAATCCTACACCCCCATCAATCCTACACCCCCCCATCAATCCAACCCCGCCATCAATCCTACACCCCCCCATCAATCCTACTCCCCCCCCATCAATCCTACACCCCCCCATCAATCCTACACCCCCCCATCAATCCTACACCCCCCCATCAATCCTACACCCCCCCATCAATCCTACACACCCCCCATCAATCCTACACCCCCCCAACAATCCTACACCCCCCCCCATCAATCCTACACCCCCCCCATCAATCCTACACCCCCCATCAATCCTACACCCCCATCAATCCTACACCCCCATCAATCCTACAACCCCCATCAATCCTACACCCCCATCAATCCTACACTCCCCATCAATCCTACACCCCCCCATCAATCCTACACCCCCATCAATCCTACACCCCCCCATCAATCCTACACCCCCCCATCAATCCTACACCCCCCCATCAATCTACACACCCCCATCAATCCTACACCCCCATCAATCCTACACCCCCATCAATCCTACACCCCCATCAATCCTACACCCCCATCAATCCTACACCCCCATCAATCCTACACCCCCCCATCAATCCTACACCCCCATCAATCCTACACCCCCATCATCCTACACCCCCCCCATCAATCCTACACCCCCATCAATCCTACACCCCCCCCATCAATCCTACACCCCCCATCAATCCTACACCCCCCCATCAATCCTACACCCCCCCATCAATCCTACACCCCCCCATCAATCCTACACCCCATCAATCCTACACCCCCATCAATCCTACACCCCCCCATCAATCCTACTCCCCCCCATCATCCTACACCCCCCCATCAATCCTACACCCCCCCATCAATCCTACACCACCCCCCATCAATCCTACACCCCCCCCATCAATCCTACACCCCCATCAATCCTACACCCCCATCAATCCTACACCCCCCATCAATCCTACACCCCCATCAATCCTACTCCCCCCCATCAATCCTACACCCCCCATCAATCCTACACCCCCCCATCAATCCTACACCCCCCCCATCAATCCTACACCCCCCCCCATCAATCCTACACCCCCCCATCAATCCTACACCCCCCATCAATCCTACACCCCCCCCATCAATCCTACACCCCCCCATCAATCCTACACCCCCATCAATCCTACACCCCCATCAATCCTACACCCCCCCCATCAATCCTACTCCCCCCCATCAATCCTACACCCCCCCATCAATCCTACACCCCCATCAATCCTACACCCCCCATCAATCCTACACCCCCCATGATCCTACACCCCATCATCCTACACCCCCCATCAATCCTACACCCCCCCATCAATCCTACACCCCCCATCAATCCTACACCCCCCCCATCAATCCTACTCCCCCCATCAATCCTACTCCCCCCCATCAATCCTAACACCCCCCCCATCAATCCTACACCCCTTCAATCCTACACCCCCCCATCAATCCTACACCCCCCCATCAATCCTACACCCCCCATCAATCCTACACCCCCCCATCAATCCTACACCCCCCCTTCAATCCTACACCCCCCCATCAATCCTACTCCCCCCCCATCAATCCTACACCCCCCCATCAATCCTACACCCCCTTCAATCCTACACCCCCCCCATCAATCCTACACCCCCCATCAATCCTACACCCCCATCAATCCTACACCCCCCCTTCAATCCTACACCCCCCCATCAATCCTACACCCCCCCATCAATCCTACACCCCCCATCAATCCTACACCCCCATCAATCCTACACCCCCATCAATCCTACACCCCCCCCATCAATCCTACACCCCCCATCAATCCTACACCCCCCATCAATCCTACTCCCCCCATCAATCCTACTCCCCCCCCATCAATCCTACACCCCCCCCATCAATCCTACACCCCCCCCATCAATCCTACACCCCCCCATCAATCCTACACCCCCATCAATCCTACACCCCCCATCAATCCTACACCCCCATCAATCCTACACCCCCCCATCAATCCTACACCCCCCCCATCAATCCTACACCCCCCCATCAATCCTACACCCCCCCATCAATCCTACACCCCCCCATCAATCCTACACCCCCCCATCAATCCTACACCCCCCCCATCAATCCTACACCCCCATCAATCCTACACCCCCCCATCAATCCTACTCCCCCCCATCAATCCTACACCCCTTCAATCCTACACCCCCCCATCAATCCTACACCCCCCCCCTCATTCCTACACCCCCCATCAATCCTACACCCCCCCCATCAATCCTACACCCCCCCCATCAATCCTACTCCCCCCATCAATCCTACACCCCCCCATCAATCCTACACCCCCCCCATCAATCCTACACCCCCCATCATTCCTACACCCCCATCAATCCTACACCCCCCCCATCAATCCTACACCCCCCCATCAATCCTACACCCCCCCATCAATCCTACACCCCCCCATCAATCCTACACCCCCATCAATCCTACACCCCCCCCATCAATCCTACACCCCCCCCATCAATCCTACACCCCCCCCATCAATCCTACACCCCCCATCAATCCTACACCCCCCCCCATCAATCCTACACCCCCCCATCAATCCTACACCCCCCATCAATCCTACACCCCCCCCATCAATCCTACACTCCCCCCATCAATCCTACACCCCCATCAATCCTACACCCCTCCCATCAATCCTACACCCCCATCAATCCTACACCCCCCCATCAATCCTACACCCCCCCATCAATCCTACACCCCCCCATCAATCCTACACCCCCCCCATCAATCCTACATCCCCCCCATCAATCCTACACCCCCCCATCAATCCTACACCCCCCCATCAATCCTACACCCCCCCATCAATCCTACTCCCCCCCCATCAATCCTACACCCCCCATCAATCCTACACCCCCCCATCAATCCTACTCCCCCCCCATCAATCCTACACCCCCCATCAATCCTACACCCCCCCATCAATCCTACACCCCCCCATCAATCCTACTCCCCCCCCATCAATCCTACACCCCCCCATCAATCCTACACCCCCCCCATCAATCCTACACCCCCCCATCAATCCTACACCCCCCATCAATCCTACACCCCCCATCAATCCTACACCCCCCCCATCAATCCTACAACCCCCCCATCAATCCTACACCCCCCCCATCAATCCTACACCCCCCCCATCAATCCTACACCCCCCCCATCAATCCTACACCCCCCCCATCAATCCTACACCCCCCCATCAATCCTACACCCCCCCCATCAATCCTACTCCCCCCATCAATCCTACACCCCCCATCAATCCTACACCCCCCATCAATCCTACACACCCCCCCATCAATCCTACTCCCCCCATCAATCCTACACCCCCCATCATCCTACACCCCCACCCATCAATCCTACACCACCCCCATCAATCCTATCTCCCCCCCATCAATCCTACACCCCCCATCAATCCTACACCCCCCCCATCATCCTACACCCCCCCATCAATCCTACTCCCCCCATCAATCCTACACCCCCCCATCAATCCTACACCCCCCCCATCAATCCTACACCCCCCCCATCAATCCTACACCCCCATCAATCCTACACCCCCCCCATCAATCCTACTCCCCCCATCAATCCTACACCCCCCCCATCAATCCACACCCCCCCATCAATCCTACTCACCCCCCATCAATCCTACACCCCCCCATCAATCTACACCCCCCCATCAATCCTACACCCCCCCCATCAATCCTACTCCCCCCATCATCCTACACCCCCCCATCAATCCTACACCCCCCCCATCAATCCTACACCCCCCCATCAATCCTACTCACCCCCATCAATCCTACACCCCCCCATCAATCCTACACCCCCCCCATCAATCCTACACCCCCATCAATCCTACACCCCCCCATCAATCCTACACCCCCCCATCAATCCTACACCCCCCTTCAATCCTACACCCCCTTCAATCCTACACCCCCCCCATCAATCCTACACCCCCCCCATCAATCCTACTCCCCCCATCAATCCTACACCCCCCATCAATCCTACACCCCCCCATCAATCCTACACCCCCCCATCAATCCTACACCCCCCCCATCAATCCTACACCCCCCCCATCAATCCTACACCCCCCATCAATCCTACTCCCCCCATCAATCCTACACCCCCCCCATCAATCCTACACCCCCCCATCATCCTACACCCCCCCCATCAATCCTACACCCCCCCCCATCAATCCTCACCCCCCCATCAATCCTACACCCCCCCATCAATCCTACACCCCCCCATCAATCCTACACCCCCCCCATCAATCCTACACCCCCCCCCATCAATCCTACACCTCCCCCATCAATCCTACACACCCCCCATCAATCCTACAACCCCCCTTCAATCCTACTCCCCCCATCAATCCTACACCCCCCCCATCAATCCTACACCCCCCCTTCAATCCTACAACCCCCCCCATCAATCTACTCCCACCATCAATCCTACACCCCCCCATCAATCCTACTCCCCCCCATCAATCCTACACCCCCCTTCAATCCTACACCCCCCATCAATCCTACACCCCCCCATCAATCCTACTCCCCCCCATCAATCCTACACCCCCCCCATCAATCCTACACCCCCATCAATCCTACTCCCCCCCATCAATCCTACACCCCCCCATCAATCCTACACCCCCTTCAATCCTACACCCCCCCATCAATCCTACACCCCCCCCATCAATCCTACACCCCCCTTCAATCCTACACCCCCATCAATCCTACACCCCCCATCAATTCTACTCCCCCCCATCAATCCTACTCCCCCCCCATCAATCCTACACCCCCATCAATCCTACACCCCCCATCAATCCTACACCCCCCCCATCAATTCCATTCCCCCCCATCAATCCTACTCCCCCCCATCAATCCTACACCCCCCCCATCAATCCTACACCCCCCCATCAATCCTACACCCCCCATCAATCCTACACCCCCCCCATCAATCCTACACCCCCCCCATCAATCCTACACCCCCCCATCAATCCTACACCCCCCCCATCAATCCTACACCCCCCCCCATCAATCCTACAACCCCCCCCATCAATCCTACACCCCCCATCAATCCTACACCCCCCCCATCAATCCTACACCCCCCCCATCAATCCTACACCCCCCCCATCAATCCTACACCCCCCCATCAATCCTACTCCCCCCCATCAATCCTACACCCCCCCCATCAATCCTAAACCCCCTTCAATCCTACACCCCCCCATCAATTCTACTCCCCCCATCAATCCTACTCCCCCCCCATCAATCCTACACCCCCCCATCAATCCTACTCCCCCCATCAATCCTACACCCCCCCCATCAATCCTACACCCCCCCATCAATCCTACTCCCCCATCAATCCTACACCCCCCCCATCAATCCTACACCCCCCCATCAATCCTACACCCCCCCATCAATCCTACACCCCCCCCCATCAATCCTACACCCCCCCCATCAATCCTACTCCCCCCATCAATCCTACACCCCCCATCAATCCTACACCCCCCCATCAATCCTACACCCCCATCAATCCTACACCCCCCCATCAATCCTACACCCCCCATCAATCCTACACCCCCCCATCAATCCTACCCCCCCCATCAATCCTACACCCCCCCATCAATCCTACACCCCCCATCAATCCTACACCCCCATCAATCCTACACCCCCCCCATCAATCCTACACCCCCCCATCAATCCTACACCCCCCCATCAATCCTACACCCCCCCCATCAATCCTACACCCCCCCCATCAATCCTACACCCCCCCATCAATCCTACACCCCCCATCAATCCTACACCCCCCATCAATCCTACACCCCCCCATCAATCCTACACCCCCCCATCAATCCTACACCCCCCCATCAATCCTACACCCCCCCCATCAATCCTACACCCCCCCATCAATCCTACACCCCCCATCAATCCTACACCCCCCCATCAATCCTACACCCCCCCATCAATCCTACACCCCCCATCAATCCTACACCCCCCATCAATCCTACACCCCCCCCCATCAATCCTACACCCCCCCCATCAATCCTACACCCCCCCCATCAATCCTACACCCCCCCATCAATCCTACACCCCCCCATCAATCCTACACCCCCCCATCAATCCTACACCCCCCCATCAATCCTACACCCCCCCATCAATCCTACACCCCCCCCATCAATCCTACACCCCCCCATCAATCCTACTCCCCCCATCAATCCTACACCCCCCCCATCAATCCTACACCCCCCCCATCAATCCTACACCCCCCCATCAATCCTACACCCCCCATCAATCCTACACCCCCCCATCAATCCTACAACCCCCCATCAATCCTACACCCCCCCATCAATCCTACACCCCCCCCATCAATCCTACACCCCCCCATCAATCCTACACCCCCCCCATCAATCCTACACCCCCCCATCAATCCTACACCCCCCATCAATCCTACCACCCCCCCATCAATCCTACACCCCCCCATCAATCCTACACCCCCCCCATCAATCCTACACCCCCCCATCAATCCTACACCCCCCCATCAATCCTACACCCCCCCATCAATCCTACACCCCCCCATCAATCCTACACCCCCCCCATCAATCCTACACCCCCCCATCAATCCTACACCCCCCCATCAATCCTACACCCCCCCCATCAATCCTACACCCCCCCCATCAATCCTACACCCCCATCAATCCTACACCCCCCATCAATCCTACACCCCCCCCATCAATCCTACACCCCCCCCATCAATCCTACACCCCCCCCATCAATCCTACACCCCCCATCAATCCTACACCCCCCATCAATCCTACACCCCCCCATCAATCCTACACCCCCCCATCAATCCTACACCCCCCATCAATCCTACACCCCCCCCATCAATCCTACACCCCCCCATCAATCCTACACCCCCCCATCAATCCTACACCCCCCCCATCAATCCTACACCCCCCCATCAATCCTACACCCCCCCCATCAATCCTACACCCCCCCCATCAATCCTACACCCCCCATCAATCCTACACCCCCCCATCAATCCTACACCCCCCCATCAATCCTACACCCCCCCCATCAATCCTACACCCCCCCCATCAATCCTACACCCCCCCATCAATCCTACACCCCCCCCATCAATCCTACACCCCCCCATCAATCCTACACCCCCCCATCAATCCTACACCCCCCCATCAATCCTACCCCCCATCAATCCTACACCCCCCATCAATCCTACACCCCCCATCAATCCTACACCCCCCCATCAATCCTACACCCCCCATCAATCCTACACCCCCCCATCAATCCTACACCCCCCATCAATCCTACACCCCCCATCAATCCTACACCCCCCCATCAATCCTACACCCCCCATCAATCCTACACCCCCCCATCAATCCTACACCCCCCATCAATCCTACACCCCCCCATCAATCCTACACCCCCCCATCAATCCTACACCCCCCCCATCAATCCTACACCCCCCATCAATCCTACACCCCCCATCAATCCTACACCCCCCCATCAATCCTACACCCCCCCATCAATCCTACACCCCCCCATCAATCCTACACCCCCCATCAATCCTACACCCCCCCATCAATCCTACACCCCCCCATCAATCCTACACCCCCCCATCAATCCTACACCCCCACAATCCCCATCAATCCTACACCCCCCCCATCAATCCTACACCCCCCCATCAATCCTACACCCCCCCATCAATCCTACACCCCCCCATCAATCCTACACCCCCCCCATCAATCCTACACCCCCCATCAATCCTACACCCCCCCCATCAATCCTACACCCCCCCATCAATCCTACTCCCCCCCATCAATCCTACACCCCCCCATCAATCCTACACCCCCCCATCAATCCTACACCCCCATCA
>NC_092728.1:810943-885943 GCF_047496885.1 Scyliorhinus torazame
ATCCCCTCCCCCCCCTCCCCCCCTTCCATCCCCTCCCCCCTTCCATCCCCTCCCCCTCCCCTCCCCCTCCCCTCCCTCCCCCCCCCTTCCCTCCCCCTCCCCTCCCCTCCCCCTCCCCTCCCCTCCCCCCTTCCCTCCCCTCCCCCTTCCCTCCCCCTCCCCCCTCCCCTCCCCCCCTTCCCTCCCCCCTCCATCCCCTCTCCCCTCCCCTCCCCTCCCCCCACACTCCCCTCCCCTCCCCCACTCCCCTCCCCCTCTCCCCTCCCCCACTCCCCTCCCCCTCTCCCCCAAACTCCCCTCCCCCCACACTCCCCTCCCCCCTCTCCCCTCCCCCTCTCCCCCTCCCCCTCCCCTCCCCCCTCTCCCCTTCCCCTCCCCTCCCCCCTCCCCCACTCCCTCCCCCCTCCCCCACTCCCCTCCTCCCCTCCCCCCACTCTCCTCTCCCCACTCTCCCTCTCCCCTCCCCCTCCCTCCCTTCCCCCTACTCCCCTCCCCCACTCTCCCCTCCCCACTCTCCCTCTCCCCTCCCCCTCTCCCCTGCCCCTCCCCCTCCCCCTCCCCCCTCCCCCCTCTCCCCTCCCCCCTCTACCCGCCCCCTCTCCCTCACCCCTCTCCCTCTCCCCCCTCCCCTCTCTCCCTCTCCCCCTCCCCTCTCTCCCTCTCCCCCTCCCCTCTCTCCCTCTCCCCCTCCCCTCTCTCCCCCTCCCCCTCCCCCCTCTCCCCTCCCCCCACCCCATCCCTCCCCCGACTCCCCCCCACACCCTCCCCCACGCCCCTCTCCCACGCCGCCCTCCCCCACTCCCCTCCTGCCCCCACGCCCCTCCTGCCCCCCACGCCCCTCCTGCCCCCCACGCCCCTCCTGCCCCCCACCGCCCCACCTTCCCCCCACGCCCCTCCTTCCCCCCCACCCCCCTCCTCCCCACCCCCCTCCCCCCCACCCCCCTCCCCCCCCCACTCCCCCACTCACCTCCCCCCACTCACCTCCCCCCACTCCCCCTCCCACCACTCCCTCCCCCTCTCCTCCCCACCCCGCTCCCCTCCCCCTCTCCTCCCCTCCCCGCTCCCCTCCCCCTCTCCCCCCTCCCTCCTCCCCTCCCCCTCCCTCCTCCCCTCCCCCCACTCCCCCTCCCCTCCCCTCCCCCTCTCCCCCCCCTCCCCACCCCCTCTCCCCCTCCCATCCCCTCCCCCCTCCCCTCCCCCCTCCCCTCCCCCCTCCCAACCCCATCCTCCCTCCCCCCCTCCCCTCCCCCCTCCCCCCCCCCTCCCTCCCCCCTCCCCTCCCCCCTCCCCTGCCCCCCCTCCCTTCCCCTGCCCCCCTCCTTCCCCTCCCCCCTCCCCTCCCCTCCACACCCTCCCCTCCCCTCCACACCCCCCTCCTCCCCTCCCCTCCCCCGTCCCCTCCCCCTCCCCTCCCCCCTCCCCTGCCCCCCTCCCTTCCCCTGCCCCCCCTCCCTTCCCCTCCCCCTCCCCTCCCCTCCCCCCCCCTCCTCTCCACTCCCCTCCCCTCCCCTCCACACCCCCCCCCTCCTCCCCCTCCCCCACTCCCCTCCCCCTCCCCCTCCCCCACTCCCCTCCCCCCTCCCCTCCCCCACTCCCTCCCCTCCCCCTCCCCTCCCCTCTCTCTCTCCCTCCTCCCCTCCCCCACTCCCCTCCCCACTCCACTCCCCCCCTCCCCTCCCCCCTCCCTCCCCCCTCCCCTCCCCCTCCCCTCCCCCTCCCTCCCCCTCCCCTCCCTCCCCTCCCCTCCCCCCCACTCCCCTCCCCCTCCCTCCCCTCCCACCCCTCCCCCTCCCTCCACTCCCTCACCCCTCCCCTCACCCGTCCCCTCACCCCTCCCCTTCCCCCTCCCCTCCCCCTTCCCTCCCCCTTCCTCCCCTCCTCCTCCCCTCCACCTCCCCTCCCTCCCCCTCACCTCCCCCCCCCCTCCCCTCCCCTCCCCTCCCCCCTCCCCTCCCCCCCTTCCATCCCCTCCCCCTCCCCTCCCCCTCCCCTTCCCTCCCCCCCTTCCCTCCCCCCTCCATCCTCTCCCCCTCCCCTCCCCTCCCCCCACACTCCCCTCCCCCTCTCCCCTCCCCCACTCCCCTCCCCCCAAACTCCCCTCCCCCAAACTCCCTCCCCCAAACCTCCCCTCCCCCCACACTCCCCTCCCCCCTCTCCCCTCCCCCTCCCCCCTCCCCACTCCCCTCCTCCCCTCCCCCCACTCTCCCCTCCCCACTCTCCCTCTCCCTCCCCCCTCCCCCTACCTCCCCTCCCCCCACTCTCCCCTCCCCACTCTCCCTCTCCCCTACCCCTCCCCCTCTCCCCTCCCCCTCTCCCCTCCCCTCTCCCTCTCCCTCTCCCCTCCCCTCTCCCTCTCCCTCTCCCCCTCCCCTCTCTCCTCTCCCCCTCCCCTCTCTCCTCTCCCCCTCCCCTCTCTCCCTCTCCCCCTCCCCTCCCCCTCTCCCCTCCCCAACCCCCCACCCCTCCCCCGACTCCCCCCACACCCCTCCCCCCCACCCCCCTCCCCACGCCCCCCTCCCCCACTCCCCTCCTGCCCCCCACGCCCCTCCTTCCCCCCACGCCCCTCCTGCCCCCCACGCCCTCCTGCCCCCCACGCCCCTCCTCCCCCCCCCACGCCCCTCCTCCCCCCCACGCCCCACCTTCCCCCCCACGCCCCTCCTTCCCCCCCACGCCCCTCCTTCCCCCCACGCCCCTCCTTCCCCCCCACGCCCCTCCTCCCCACCGCCCTCCCCCCACCCCCCTCCCCCACTCCCCTCCCACCACTCCCCTCCCACCACTCCCCTCCTCCCCCACCCCCCACCTCCCCACCCCCTCCTCCCCCACCCCCCTCCTCCCCACCCCCCTCCTCCCCACCGCCCTCCCCACCCCCTCCCCCCTCCCCTCTCCTCCCCCACCCCCCTCCCCCTCTCCCCCCTCCCTCCTCCCCTCCCCCTCCCTCCTCCCCTTCCCCCCCACTCCCCCTCCCCTCCCCCTCTCCCCCTCCCTCCTCCCCTCCCCTCCCCCCCTCCCCTCCCCCCCACTCCCCTCCCCCCTCCCCTCCCTGCCCCCTCCCTTCCCCTGCCCCCTCCCTTCCCCTCCCCCCTCCCTCCCCTCCCCCCCTCCCTCCCCTCCCCCTCCCTCCCCTCCCCCTCCCCTCCCTCCCCTCCCCCTCCCCTCCCCTCCCCCTCTTCCCTCCCCCCCACTCCCCTCCCCCCTTCCCTCCCCCCCCACTCCCCTCCCCCCCTTCCCTCCCCCCTTCCCTCCCCTCCCCTCCCCCTCCCTCCCCCTCTCCTCCCCTCCCCCGCTCCCCTCCCCAGCTCACCCCTCCCTCCTCCCTCCCCCTCCCCTCCCCCCACTCCCCCTCCCTCCCCCACTCCCCCTCCCCCCTCCCCCTCCCCTCCCCCTCTCCCCCTCCCTCCTCCCCTCCCCTCCCCCCTCCCCTCCCCCCTCCCCTCCCCCCCCTTCCCCTGCCCCCCCCCTCCCTCCCCTGCCCCCCTCCCTTCCCCTCCCCCTCCCCTCCACACCCCTCCCCTCCCCTCCCCTCCACACCCACCTCCTCCCCCCTCCCCTCCCCCGTCCCCTCCCCTCCCCCCTCCCGCCTCCCCTGCCCCCCTCCCTTCCCTGCCCCCCCTCCCTTTCCCTCCCCCTCCCCTCCACACCCCTCCCCTCCACCCCCCCCTCCTCCCCCCACTCCCCTCCCACCCTCCCCCCACTCCCCTCCCCCTCCCCTCCCCCACTCCCCTCCCCTCCCCGTCCCCTCCCCTCCCCGTCCCCTCCCCTCCCCCCTCCCTCCCCCCTCCCCTCTCCCCTCCCTCCCCCCTCCCCTCTCCCCTCCCCCTCCCTCCCGTCCCTCTCCCCCTCCCTCCCCATCCCTCCCCCTCCCCCTCCCCCCACTCCCCTCCCCTCCTCCCCACCCCTCCCCCTCCCTCCCCTCACTCCCCTCCCCCTCCCTCCCCTCACTCCCCTCCCCCTCCCTCCCCTCACTCCCCTCCCCTCACCACTCCCCTCCCCATTCCCCCTCCCCTCACCCCTCCCCTCCCCCCTTTCCCCTCCCCCCTTTCCCCTCCCCCCTTTCCCCTCCCCCCCTTTCCCCTCCCCTTCTCCCCTTCCCTCCCCTCCCCCTCCCCTCCCCTCCCCTCCCCCCTCCCTCCCCTCCACCCACCCCTCTCCCCTCCCCTCCCCCCCTTCCATCCCTCCCCCTCCCCTCCCCCTGCCCTCCCCTCCCCCCCTTCCCTCCCCTTCCCTCCCCTCCCCCCTTCCCTCCCCCCTCCCATCCCCTCCCCCTCCCCTCCCCTCCCCCCACACTCCCCTCCCCCCTCTTCCCTCCCCCACCCCCCTCCCCCCTCTCCCCTCCCCCACTCCCCTCCCCCTCTCCCCCAAACTCCCCCTCCCCCCACACTCCCCTCCCCCCTCCCCCTCCCCTCCCCCTCCCCCACTCCCCTCCTCCCCTCCCCCCACTCCCCTCCTCCCTCCCCCCACTCTCCTCTCCTCACTCTCCCTCTCCCCTCCCCCTCCCTCCTCCCCCTACTCCCCTCCCCCCTCTCCCCTCCCCACTCTCCCTCTCCCCTCCCCCATCTCCCCTCCCCACTCTCCCTCTTCCCCTCCCCCTCCCCCTCTTCCCTCCCCTCCCCCTCCCCCTCTCCCCCTCCCCCTCTCCCCTCCCCCCTCCCCCTCTCCCCTCCCCCCTCTACCCGCCCCCTCTCCCTCATCCCTCTCCCTCTCCCCTCTCCCTCTCCCCCTCCCCTCTCTCCCTCTCCCCCTCCCCTCTCTCCCTCTCCCTCTCCCCCCTCCCCTCCCCCCTCTCCCCTCCCCCCACCCCATCCCTCCCCCGACTCCCCCCCCACACCCCTCCCCCCACGCCCCCCTCCTCCCACGCCCCTCCTCCCCCCACGCCCCTCCTGCCCCCCACGCCCCTCCTGCCCCCCACGCCCCTCCTGCCCCCCACGCCCCTCCTCCCCCCCACGCCCCTCCTTCCCCCCCACCCCCCTCCTCCCCACCCCCCTCCCCCCACCACCCTCCCCCCACCCCCTCCCCCCACCCCCCCTCCCCCCACCCCCCCTCCCCCACTCACCTCCCCCACTCCCCTCCCCCCACTCCCCTCCCCCTCTCCTCCCCTCCCTGCTCCCCTCCCCCTCTCCCCCCTCCCTCCTCCCCTCCCCCTCCCTCCTCCCCTCCCCCCACTCCCCCTCCCCCTCCCCTCCCCTCTCCCCCTCCCTCCTCCCCTCCCCCCTCCCCCCCACTCCCCTCCCCCCTCCCCTCCCCCTCCCCTGCCCCCCCCTCCCTTCCCCTGCCCCCCTCCCTTCCCCTCCCCCCTCCCCTCCCCTCCACACCCCTCCCCTCCCCTCCACACCCCTCCCCTCCCCTCCACACCCCCTCCTCCCCCCCCTCCCCTCCCCGTCCCCTCCCCTCCCCTCCCCCTCCCCTTCCCTCCCCTCCCCCCTCCCCCTTCCCTCCCCTCCCCCTCCCCTCCCCTCCCCTCCCCCCTTCCCTCCCCCCTTCCCTCCCCTCCCCCTCCCCTCCCCCTTCCCTCCCATCCCCCCTTCCCTCCCCTCCCCTCCCCCCCTTCCCTCCCCCTCCCTCCCCTCCCCCCCTTCCCTCCCCCCTCCATCCCCTCCCCTCCCCCCACACTCCCCTCCCCCTCTCCCCTCCCCCACTCCCCTCCCCCCTCTCCCCTCCCCCACTCCCCTCCCCCTCTCCCCCAAACTCCCCTCCCCCCACGCTCCCCTCCCCCCTCTCCCTTCCCCCTCCCCCACTCCCCTCCCCCACTCTCCCCTCCCCACTCTCCCTCTCCCCTCCCCACTCTCCCTCTCCCCTCCCCCCTCCCCCTCTCCCCTCCCCCAACCCCCACCCCTCCCCCGACTCCCCCCCCACACCCCTCCCCCCACACCCCTCCCCCCACGCCCCCCTCCCCCACTCCCCTCCTGCCCCCCACGCCCCTCCTGCCCCCCACGCCCCTCCTCCCCCCCACGCCCCACCTCCCCCCCACGCCCCTCCTTCCCCCCACCCCCTCCTCCCCACCCCCCTCCCCCACCCCCCTCCCCCCACTCACCTCCCCCACTCACCTCCCCCACTCCCCTCCCACCACTCCCCTCCTCCCCCAGCCCCCTCCCCACCCCCCTCCTCCCCACCGCCCTCCCCCCACCGCCCTCCCCCCCACCCCCCTCCCCCTCTCCCCCTCCCTCCTCCCCTCCCCCTCCCTCCTCCCCTCCCCCACTCCCCCTCCCCTCCCCTCCCCCTCTCCCCCTCCCTCCTCCCCTCCCTCCCCCATCCCCTCCCCCCCCACTCCCCCCCCCCCACTCCCCTCCCCCTCCCCTCCCCCCTCCCCTGCCCCCCCCTCCCTTCCCCTGCCCCCCCTCCCTTCCCCTGCCCCCCTCCCTTCCCCTGCCCCCTCCCTTTCCCTCCCCCCTCCCCTCCCCTCCACACCCCTCCCATCCCCTCCCACACACCCCTCCTCCCCCTCCCCTCCCCCGTCCCCTCCCCCTCCCCTCCCCCCGTCCCCTCCCCCTCCCCTCCCCCCTCCCGCCTCCCCTGCCCCCCTCCCTTCCCCTGCCCCCCCCTCCTCCCCTCCCCCCCACTCCCCATCCCCTCCCCTCCCCCTCTCCCCCTCCCTCCTCCCCTCCCTCCCCCATCCCCTCCCCCCCCACTCCCCTCCCCCCCCACTCCCCTCCCCCCTCCCCTCCCCCCTCCCCTCCCCCCTCCCCTCCCCCCTCCCCTGCCCCCCCCTCCCTTCCCCTGCCCCCCTCCCTTCCCCTGCCCCCCCTCCCTTCCCCTGCCCCCTCCATTCCCCTCCCCCCTCCCCTCCCCTCCACACCCCTCCCATCCCCTCCACACCCCCCTCCTCCCCCCTCCCCTCCCCCGTCCCCTCCCCCTCCCCTCCCCCCGTCCCCTCCCCTCCCCTCCCCCCTCCCGCCTCCCCTGCCCCCCTCCCTTCCCCTGCCCCCCCTCCCCTCCCCTCCCTCTCCCCTCCCCTCCACACCCCTCCCCTCCACTCCCCTCCACACCCCCCCTCCTCCCTCCCCTCCCCTCCCCCCTCCCCTCCCACTCCCCTTCCCCTCCCCCTCCCCCTCCCCTCCACCTCACCCGCTCCCCCCTCCCCCGTCCCCTCCCCTCCCTCTCCCCCGCTCCCCCCTCCCTCCTCCCCTCCCTCCCTCCTCCCCTCCCCACTCCACTCCCCCCCTCCCCTCCCCCCTCCCTCCCCCTCCCCTCCCCCTCCCCCTTCCCTCCCTCCCCCCCTCCCCCCACTCCCCTCCCCTCCCCCCCACTCCCCTCCCTCCCCTCCCCTCACCCCTCCCCTCCCCCTTCCCCCTCCCCTCACCCCTCCCCTCACCCCTCCCCTCCCCCCTCCCCTCCCCCTTCCCCCTCCCCTCCCCACCGCCCTCCCCCACCGCCCTCCCCCCACCCCCCTCCCCTCTCCCCCCTCCCTCCTCCCCTCCCCCTCCCTCCTCCCCTCCCCCCCACCCCTCCCCTCCCCTCTCCCCCTCCCTCCTCCCCTCCCTCCTCCCCTCCCTCCTCCCCTCCCTCCCCCATCCCCTCCCCCCCACTCCCCTCCCCCTCCCCTCCCCCTCCCCTGCCCCCCTCCCTTCCCCTGCCCCCCCCTCCCTTCCCCTGCCCCCCTCCCTTCCCCTCCCCCTCCCCTCCCCTCCACACCCCTCCCCTCCCCTCCACACCCCCCTCCTCCCCGTCCCCTCCCCCTCCCCTCCCCCCGTCCCCTCCCCCTCCCCTCCCCCCGTCCCCTCCCCCTCCCCTCCCCCCTCCCGCCTCCCTGCCCCCCCCCCTTCCCCTGCCCCCCCTCCCCTCCCCTCCACACCCCTCCCCTCCCCTCCACACCCCTCCCCTCCCCTCCCCTCCACACCCCCCCTCCTCCCCCTCCCCTCCCCCCTCCCCTCCCCCACTCCCCTCCCCCTCCCCCTCCCCCTCCCCTCCACCTCACCCGCTCCCCCCTCCATCGTCCCCTCCCCCGTCCCCTCCCCCGTCCCCTCCCCTCCCTCTCCCCGCTCCCCCCTCCCTCCTCCCCTCCCTCCCTCCTCCCCTCCCCCACTCCCCTCCCCACTCCACTCCCCCCCCCCTCCCTCCCCCCTCCCTCCCCCCTCCCCTCCCCCCCCCTCCCCTCCCCCTCCCTCCCCCCTCCCTCCCCCCTCCCCTCCCCCCTCCCCTCCCCCCTCCCCTCCCCCCTCCCTCCCCCTTCCCTCCCTCCCCCCCTCCCCCCCACTCCCCTCCCTCCCCTCCCCTCACCCCTCCCCTCCCCTTCCCCCTCCCCTCACCCTCCCCCTCACCCCTCCCCTCCCCCCTCCCCTCCCCCCTCCCCCTCCCCTCCACTCCCCCTTCCCTCACCCCCTTCATCCCCTCCCCCTCCCCTCCCCTCCCCTCCCCTCCCCCCTTCCCTCCCCCTCCCCTCCCCTCCCCTCCCCCCCTTCCCTCCCCCTCCCCTCCCCTCCCCCCTTCCCTCCCCCTCCCCTCCCCTCCCCCCTTCCCTCCCCCCTCCATCCCCTCCCCCTCCCCTCCCCTCCCCCCACACTCCCCTCCCCTCCCCCCACACTCCCCTCCCGCCTCTCCCCTCCCCCTCTCCCCTCCCCCTCTCCCCCAAACTCCCCTCCCCCACACTCCCCCCTCTCCCCTCCCCCTCCCCCACTCCCCTCCTCCCCTCCCCCCACTCTCCCCTCCCCACTCTCCCTCTCCCCTCCCCCTCCCCCTACTCCCCTCCCCCACTCTCCCCTCCCCACTCTCCCTCTCCCCTCCCCTCCTCCTCTCCCCTCTCCCCGCCTCCTCTCCCTCTCCCCTCTCCCTCCCCTCTCTCCCTCTCCCCCTCCCCCTCTCCCCCTCCCCTCTCTCCCTCTCCCCTCCCCTCTCTCCCTCTCCCCTCTCTCCCTCTCCCCCTCCCTCTCCCCCTCCCCTCCCCCCAACCCCCACCCCTCCCCCGACTCCCCCCCACACCCCTCCCCCCACCCCCCCCCACGCCCCCCTCCCCCACTCCCCCTCCTGCCCCCACGCCCCTCCTCCCCCACTCCCCCTCCTGCCCCCCACGCCCCTCCTCCCCCCACGCCCTCCTTCCCCCCCACCCCCCTCCTCCCCACCCCCCTCCCCCCACCGCCCTCCCCCCACCCCCTCCCCCCACTCACCTCCCCCCACTCCCCTCCCCCCACTCCCCTCCTCCCCACCCCCCTCCTCCCCACCGCCCTCCCCCCACCCCCCTCCCCCCACTCACCTCCCCCACTCTCCTCCTCCCCCCCCCCACCGCCCTCCCCCCCATCCCCCCTCCCCCCACCCCCCTCCCCCCACTCCCCCTCCCCCCACTCCCCTCCCCCCACTCCCCTCCCCCCACTCCCCTCCCCCCACTCCCCTCCTCCCCCACTCCCCTCCTCCCCCTCCCCCCACTCCCCTCCTCCCCCCTCCCCCCCACTCCCCTCTGCCCCCCCACTCCCCTCCTCCCCCCACTCCCCTCCTCCCCCCACTCCCCTCCTCCCCCCACTCCCCTCCTCCCCCCACTCCCCTCCTCCCCCCACTCCCCTCCCCCTCCCCTCCGCCCACTCCACTCCCCCTCCCTCCCCCCACTCCACTCCCCCTCCCCTCCCCCCACTCCACTCCCCCTCCCCTCCCCCCTCCCCCCTCCCTCCCCCTCCCCCTCCCCTCCCTCCCCCCTCCCCTCCCCCTCTCCCCCCTCCCTCCTCCCCACTCCCTCCTCCCCTCCCCCCCACTCCCCTCCCCCCTCCCCTCCCCCTCCGCTCCCCCCTCCCCTCCCCTCCCCCCTCCCCTCCCCTCCCCCCCTCCACCCTACCCTCCCCCCTCCCCTCCCCTCCCCCCCCTCCCCCCTCCCCTCCATCCCGTTATCCCCCCACAATGTTTCTTAAAGGGACAGACCCTTCCCCGGACTCCTCGAAGCCACCTAACGGAACAGTAATCTTCACCGAGTGTGCGGAAAGAGTGGGCCGCTCGGCCTGGGCCCGGGGAGGGGAGGGGGGAGAGGGAGGGACAGGAAGTTGGTCCACTCACACTGTGGCGGTCGGAAGGCTTTTGGAGAAATCACAGGCCAACGGAGAGTCCAGGATCTTCACATGGCCACTGACGTCCAGCACGATGTTCGAGGGCTAGAGGAGGAGGGGAGGGGCAGAAGGAGGTCGGATGTCAGTCGACAGACAGATGGACTCTGGGTCATTCATCAGAGAGGAGGGAGCAATCTGGTCATCCACAAAGCCCCACTGGCCCCCCAGTTCCCCACCCTCCTCCCCCCGCACTCCCTCAGTACTGACCCTCCCCCCCCCGCACTCCCTCAGTCCTGACCCTCCTCCCCCCGCACTCCCTCAGTACTGACCCTCCCCCCCCCGCACTCCCTCAGTACTGACTCTCTGACAGTGCGGCACTCCCTCAGTACTGACCCTCCTCCCCCCGCACTCCCTCAGTACTGACCCTCTGACAGTACAGCACTCCCTCAGTACTGACCCTCTGACAGTGCTGCACTCCCTCAGTACTGACCCTCTGACAGCGCGGCACTCCCTCAGTACTGACTCTCTGACAGTGCAGCACTCCCTCAGTACTGACCCTCTGACAGTGCGGCACTCCCTCAGTACTGACCCTCTGACAGTGCGGCACTCCCTCAGTACTGACCCTCTGACAGTGCAGCACTCCCTCAGTACTGACCCTCCTCCCCCCGCACTCCCTCAGTACTGACCCTCTGACAGTGCGGCACTCCCTCAGTACTGACCCTCTGACAGTGCAGCACTCCCTCAGTACTGACCCTCTGATAGTGCAGCACTCCCTCAGTACTGACCCTCTGACAGTGCAGCATTCCCTCAGTACTGACCCTCTGACAGTGCAGCACTCCCTCAGTACTGACCCTCTGACAGTGCGGCACTCCCTCAGTACTGACCCTCTGACAGTGCAGCACTCCCTCAGTACTGACCCTCTGACAGTGCAGCACTCCCTCAGTACTGACCCTCTGACAGTGCGGCACTCCCTCAGTACTGACCCTCTGACAGTGCAGCACTCCCTCAGTACTGACCCTCTGACAGTGCAGCACTCCCTCAGTACTGACCCTCTGACAATGCGGCACTCCCTCAGTACTGACTCTCTGACAGTGCAGCACTCCCTCAGTACTGACCCTCTGACAATGCGGCACTCCCTCAGTACTGACTCTCTGACAGTGCAGCACTCCCTCAGTACTGACCCTCTGACAATGCGGCACTCCCTCAGTACTGACTCTCTGACAGTGCAGCACTCCCTCGGTACTGACCCTCTGACAGTGCGGCACTCCCTCAGTACTGACTCTCTGACAGTGCGGCACTCCCTCAGTACTGACCCTCTGACAGTGCAGCACTCCCTCAGTACTGACCCTCTGACAGTGCGGCACTCCCTCAGTGCTGACCCTCTGACAGTGCGGCACTCCCTCAGTACTGACCCTCTGACAGTGCGGCACTCCCTCAGTACTGACCCTCTGATAGTGCGGCACTCCCTCAGTACTGACCCTCTGACAGTGCCGCATTCCCTCAGTACTGACCCTCTGACAGTGCAGCACTCCCTCAGTACTGACACTCTGACAGTGAGCACTCCCTCAGTACTGACCCTCTGACAGTGCAGCACTCCCTCAGTACTGACCCTCTGACAGTGCGGCACTCCCTCAGTACTGACCCTCTGACAGTGCAGCACTCCCTCAGTACTGACCCTCTGACAGTGCGGCACTCCCTCAGTACTGACCCTCTGACAGTGCAGCACTCCCTCAGTACTGACCCTCTGACAGTGCAGCACTCCCTCAGTACTGACCCTCTGACAGTGCGGCACTCCCTCAGTACTGACCCTCTGACAGTGCAGAACTCCCTCAGTACTGACCCTCTGACAGTGCGGCTCTCCCTCAGTACTGACCCTCCAGTGCAACACTCCCTCAGTACTGACCCTCTGACAGTGCAGCACTCCCTCAGTACTGACCCTCTGACAGTGAGCACTCCCTCAGTACTGACCCTCTGACAGTGCAGCACTCCCTCAGTACTGACCCTCTGACAGTGCGGCTCTCCCTCAGTACTGACCCTCTGACAGTGCAGCGCTCCCTCAGTACTGACCCTCTGACAGTGCAGCACTCCCTCAGTACTGACCCTCCAGTGCAACACTCCCTCAGTACTGACCCTCTGACAGTGCAGCGCTCCCTCAGTACTGACCCTCTGACAGTGCGGCACTCCCTCAGTACTGACCCTCTGACAGTGCGGCTCTCCCTCAGTACTGACCCTCTGACAGTGCGGCACTCCCTCAGTACTGACCCTCTGACAGTGCAGCACTCCCTCAGTACTGACCCTCCTCCCCCCGCACTCCCTCAGTACTGACCCTCTGACAGTGCGGCACTCCCTCAGTACTGACCCTCTGACAGTGCAGCACTCCCTCAGTACTGACCCTCCTCGCCCCGCACTCCCTCAGTACTGACCCTCTGACAGTGCAGCACTCCCTCAGTACTGACCCTCTGACAGTGCAGCACTCCCTCAGTACTGACCCTCCTCCCCCCGCACTCCCTCAGTACTGACCCTCCTCCCCCCGCACTCCCTCAGTACTGACCCTCTGACAGTGCGGCACTCCCTCAGTACTGACCCTCCTCGCCCCGCACTCCCTCAGTACTGACCCTCTGACAGTGCGGCACTCCCTCAGTACTGACCCTCTGACAGTGCGGCACTCCCTCAGTACTGACCCTCTGACAGTGCGGCACTCCCTCATTACTGACCCTCTGACAGTGCAGCACTCCCTCAGTACTGACCCTCTGACAGTGCAGCACTCCCTCAGTACTGACCCTCTGACAGTGCGGCACTCCCTCAGTACTGACCCTCTGACAGTGCGGCACTCCCTCAGTACTGACCCTCTGACAGTGCGGCACTCCCTCAGTACTGACCCTCTGACAGTGCGGCACTCCCTCAGTACTGACCCTCTGACAGTGCGGCACTCCCTCAGTACTGACCCTCTGACAGTGCGGCACTCTCTCAGTACTGACCCTCTGACAGTGCAGCACTCCCTCAGTACTGACCCTCTGACAGTGCGGCACTCCCTCAGTACTGACCCTCTGACAGTGCAGCACTCACTCAGTACTGACCCTCCGACAGTGCGGCACTCCCTCAGTACTGACCCTCTGACAGTGCGGCACTCCCTCAGTACTGACCCTCTGACAGTGCAGCACTCCCTCAGTACTGACCCTCTGACAGTGCAGCACTCCCTCAGTACTGACCCTCTGACAGTGCGGCACTCCCTCAGTACTGACCCTCTGACAGTGCAGCACTCACTCAGTACTGACCCTCCGACAGTGCGGCACTCCCTCAGTACTGACCCTCTGACAGTGCGGCACTCCCTCAGTACTGACCCTCTGACAGTGCAGCACTCCCTCAGTACTGACCCTCTGACAGTGCGGCACTCCCTCAGTACTGACCCTCTGACAGTGCAGCACTCCCTCAGTACTGACCCTCTGACAGTGCAGCACTCCCTCAGTACTGACCCTCTGACAGTGCGGCACTCCCTCAGTACTGACCCTCTGACAGTGCAGAACTCCCTCAGTACTGACCCTCTGACAGTGCGGCTCTCCCTCAGTACTGACCCTCCAGTGCAACACTCCCTCAGTACTGACCCTCTGACAGTGCAGCACTCCCTCAGTACTGACCCTCTGACAGTGAGCACTCCCTCAGTACTGACCCTCTGACAGTGCAGCACTCCCTCAGTACTGACCCTCTGACAGTGCGGCTCTCCCTCAGTACTGACCCTCCAGTGCAACACTCCCTCAGTACTGACCCTCTGACAGTGCAGCACTCCCTCAGTACTGACCCTCTGACAGTGAGCACTCCCTCAGTACTGACCCTCTGACAGTGCGGCACTCCCTCAGTACTGACCCTCTGACAGTGCGGCACTCTCTCAGTACTGACCCTCTGACAATGCGGCACTCCCTCAGTACTGACCCTCTGACAGTGCGGCACTCCCTCAGTACTGATCCTCTGACAGTGCGGCACTCCCTCAGTACTGACCCTCTGACAGTGCGGCACTCCCTCAGTACTGACCCACTTACAGTGCAGCACTCCCTCAGTACTGACCCTCTGACAGTGCGGCACTCCCTCAGTACTGACCCTCTGACAGTGCAGCACTCCCTCAGTACTGACCCTCTGACAGTGCGGCACTCCCTCAGTACTGACCCTCTGACAGTGCGGCACTCCCTCAGTACTGACCCTCTGACAGTGCGGCACTCCCTCAGTACTGACCCTCTGACAGTGCAGCACTCCCTCAGTACTGATCCTCTGACAGTGCAGCACTCCCTCAGTACTGACCCTCTGACAGTGCGGCACTCCCTCAGTACTGAACCACTTACAGTGCAGCACTCCCTCAGTACTGACCCTCTGACAGTGCGGCACTCCCTCAGTACTGACCCTCTGACAGTGCAGCACTCCCTCAGTACTGACCCTCTGACAGTGCGGCACTCCCTCAGTACTGACCCTCTGACAGTGCGGCACTCCCTCAGTACTGACCCTCTGACAGTGCGGCACTCCCTCAGTACTGACCCTCTGACAGTGCGGCACTCCCTCAGTACAGACCCTCTGACAGTGCGGCACTCCCTCAGTACTGACCCTCTGACAGTGCGGCACTCCCTCAGTACTGACCCTCTGACAGTGCGGCACTCCCTCAGTACTGACCCTCTGACAGTGCGGCACTCCCTCAGTACTGACCCTCTGACAGTGCGGCACTCCCTCAGTACTGACCCTCTGACAGTGCAGCACTCCCTCAGTACTGACCCTCTGACAGTGCGG
This sequence comes from Scyliorhinus torazame, assembly GCF_047496885.1. Lineage (NCBI taxonomy): Eukaryota > Metazoa > Chordata > Chondrichthyes > Carcharhiniformes > Scyliorhinidae > Scyliorhinus > Scyliorhinus torazame. Next base: position 825,667 of record NC_092728.1, read on the forward strand.
CACCCCCTCAGTACAGACCCTCTGACAGTGCGGCACTCCCTCAGTACAGACCCTCTGACAGTGCGGCACTCCCTCAGTACTGACCCTCTGACAGTGCGGCACTCCCTCAGTACAGACCCTCTGACTGTGCGACACTCCCTCAGTACTGACCCTCTGACAGTGCGGCACTCCCTCAGTACAGACCCTCTGACAGTGCGGCACTCCCTCAGTACTGACCCTCTGACAGTGCGGCACTCCCTCAGTACAGACCCTCTGACAGTGCGGCACTCCCTCAGTACTGACCCTCCGACAGTGCAGCACTCCCTCAGTACTGACCCTCTGACAGTGCGGCACTCCCTCAGTACAGACCCTCTGACAGTGCGGCACTCCCACAGTACTGACCCTCTGACTGTGCGACACTCCCTCAGTACTGACCCTCTGACAGTGCGGCACTCCCTCAGTACTGACCCTCTGACAGTGCGGCACTCCCTCAGTACTGACCCTCTGACAGTGCAGCACTCCCTCAGTACTGACCCTCCTCCCCCCGCACTCCCTCAGTACTGACCCTCCTCCCCCCGCACTCGCTCAGTACTGACCCTCCTCCCCTCGCACTCCCTCAGTACTGACCCTCCTCCCCCCGCACTCCCTCAGTACTGACCCTCCTCCCCCGCACTCCCTCAGTACTGACCCTCTGAGAGTGCGGCACTCCCTCAGTACTGACCCTCTGACAGTGCAGCACTCCCTCAGTACTGACCCTCCTCCCCCCGCACTCCCTCAGTACTGACCCTCCTCCCCCCGCACTCCCTCAGTACTGACCCTCCTCCCCCCGCACTCCCTCAGTACTGACCCTCCTCCCCCCGCACTCCCTCAGTACTGACACTCTGACAGTGCCGCACTCCCTCAGTACTGACCCTCTGACAGTGCGGCACTCCCTCAGTCCTGACCCTCTGACAGTGAGGCACTCCCTCAGTACTGACCCTCTGACAGTGCAGCACTCCCTCAGTACTGACCCACTTACAGTGCAGCACTCCCTCAGTACTGACCCTCTGACAGTGCCGCACTCCCTCAGTACTGACCCTCTGACAGTGCGGCACTCCCTCAGTACTGACCCTCTGACAGTGCGGCACTCCCTCAGTACAGACCCTCTGACAGTGCAGCACTCCCTCAGTACTGACCCTCTGACAGTGCGGCACTCCCTCAGTACAGACCCTCTGACAGTGCGGCACTCCCTCAGTACAGACCCTCTGACAGTGCAGCACTCCCTCAGTACTGACCCTCTGACAGTGCGGCACTCCCTCAGTACTGACCCTCTGACAGTGCAGCACTCCCTCAGTACTGACCCTCCTCCCCCCGCACTCCCTCAGTACTGACCCTCCTCCCCCCGCACTCCCTCAGTACTGACCCTCCTCCCCCCGCACTCCCTCAGTACTGACCCTCCTCCCCCCGCACTCCCTCAGTACTGACCCTCTGACAGTGCGGCACTCCCTCAGTACTGACCCTCTGACAGTGCAGCACTCCCTCAGTACTGACCCTCCTCCCCCGCACTCCCTCAGTACTGACCCTCCTCCCCCCGCACTCCCTCAGTACTGACTCTCCTCCCCCCGCACTCCCTCAGTACTGACCCTCCTCCCCCCGCACTCCCTCAGTACTGACCCTCCTCCCCCCGCACTCCCTCAGTACTGACCCTCCTCCCCCCGCACTCCCTCAGTACTGACCCTCCTCCCCCTGCACTCCCTCAGTACTGACCCTCTGACAGTGCAGCACTCCCTCAGTACTGTCCCTCTGACAGTGCGACACTCCCTCAGTACTGACCCTCTGACAGTGCGGCACTCCCTCAGTACTGACCCTCTGACAGTGACGCACTCCCTCAGTACTGAGCCTCTGACAGTGCAGCGCTCCCTCAGTACTGACTCTCTGACAGTGCGGCGCTCCCTCAGTACTGACCCTCTGACAGTGCGGCACTCCCTCAGTACTGACCCTCTGACAGTGCGGCACTCCCTCAGTACTGACCCTCTGACAGTGACGCACTCCCTCAGGACTGACCCTCTGACAGTGCAGCACTCCCTCAGTACTGACCCTCTGACAGTGCAGCGCTCCCTCAGTACTGACCCTCTGACAGTCCGGCACTCCCTCAGTACTGACCCTCTGACAGTGCAGCACTCCCTCAGTACTGACCCTCCTCCCCCTGCACTCCCTCAGTACTGACCCTCTGACAGTGCGGCACTCCCTCAGTACTGACCCTCTGACAGTGCAGCACTCCCTCAGTACTGACCCTCTGACAGTGCAGCACTCCCTCAGTACTGACCCTCTGACAGTGCAGCACTCCCTCAGTACTGAGCTTCTGACAGTGCAGCACTCCCTCAGTACTGACCCTCTGACAGTGCGGCTCTCCCTCAGTACTGACCCTCTGACAGTGCAGCACTCCCTCAGTACTGACCCTCAGACAGTGCGGCACTCCCTCAGTACTGACCCTCTGACAATGCAGCACTCCCTCAGTACTGACACTCTGACAGTGCAGCACTCCCTCAGTACTGACCCTCTGACAGTGCGGGGCTCCCTCAGTACTGACCCTCTGACAGTGCAGCACTCCCTCAGTACTGACACTGACAGTGCAGCACTCCCTCAGTACTGACCCTCTGACAGTGCAGCACTCCCTCAGTACTGACCCTCTGACAGTGCAGCACTCCCTCAGTACTGACCCTCTGACAGTGCGGGGCTCCCTCAGTACTGACCCTCTGACAGTGCAGCACTCCCTCAGTACTGACCCTCTGACAGTGCAGCACTCCCTCAGTACTGACCCTCTGACAGTGCAGCACTCCCTCAGTACTGACCCTCTGACAGTGCAGCACTCCCTCAGGACTGACCCTCTGACAGTGCGGCACTCCCTCAGTACTGACCCTCTGACAGTGCAGCTCTCCCTCAGTACTGACCCTCTGACAGTGCAGCACTCCCTCAGTACTGACCCTCTGACAGTGCAGCACTCCCTCAGTACTGACCCTCTGACAGTGCAGCACTCCCTCAGTACTGAGCCTCTGACAGTGCAGCACTCCCTCAGTACTGACCCTCTGACCACGCAGCACTCCCTCAGTACTGACACTCTGACAGTGCAGCACTCCCTCAGTACTGACACTGACAGTGCAGCACTCCCTCAGTACTGACCCTCTGACAGTGCAGCACTCCCTCAGTACTGACCCTCTGACAGTGCGGCACTCCCTCAGTACTGACCATCTGACAGTGCGGCACTCCCTCAGTACTGACCCTCTGACAGTGCAGCACTCCCTCAGTACTGACCCTCTGACAGTGCAGCACTCCCTCAGTACTGACCCTTCTCCCCCCGCACTCCCTCAGTACTGACCCTCTGACAGTGCAGCACTCCCACAGTACTGACCCTCTGACAGTGCAGCACTCCCTCAGTACTGACCCTCTGACAGTGCAGCACTCCCTCAGTACTGACCCTCTGACAGTGCAGCACTCCCTCAGTACTGACCCTCTGACAGTGCAGCACTCCCTCAGGACTGACCCTCTGACAGTGCGGCACTCCCTCAGTACTGACCCTCTGACAGTGCAGCTCTCCCTCAGTACTGACCCTCTGACAGTGCAGCACTCCCTCAGTACTGACCCTCTGACAGTGCAGCACTCCCTCAGTACTGAGCCTCTGACAGTGCAGCACTCCCTCAGTACTGACACTGACAGTGCAGCACTCCCTCAGTACTGACCCTCTGACTGTGCGGCACTCCCTCAGTACTGACCCTCTGACAGTGCGGCACTCCCTCAGTACTGACCATCTGACAGTGCGGCACTCCCTCAGTACTGACCCTCTGACAGTGCAGCACTCCCTCAGTACTGACCCTCTGACAGTGCAGCACTCCCTCAGTACTGATCCTTCTCCCCCCGCACTCCCTCAGTACTGACCCTCTGACAGTGCGGCACTCCCTCAGTACTGACCCTCTGACAGTGCAGCACTCCCACAGTACTGACCCTCTGACAGTGCAGCACTCCCTCAGTACTGACCCTCTGACAGTGCAGCACTCCCTCAGTACTGACCCTCTGACAGTGCGGCACTCCCTCAGTACTGACCCTCTGACAGTCCGGCGCTCCCTCAGTACTGACCCTCTGACAGTGCAGCACTCCCTCAGTACTGACCCTCTGACAGTGCAGCACTCCCTCAGGACTGACCCTTCTCCCCCCGCACTACCTCAGTACTGACCCTCTGACAGTGCGGCACTCCCTCAGTACTGACCCTCTGACAGTGCAGCACTCCCACAGTACTGACCCTCTGACAGTGCAGCACTCCCTCAGTACTGACCCTCTGACAGTGCAGCACTCCCTCAGTACTGACCCTCTGACAGTGCGGCACTCCCTCAGTACTGACCCTCTGACAGTGCGGCACTCCCTCAGTACTGACCCTCTGACAGTGCAGCACTCCCTCAGTACTGACCCTCTGACAGTGCAGCACTCCCTCAGTACTGACCCTCTGACAGTGCAGCACTCCCTCAGTACTGACCCTCTGACAGTGCGGCACTCCCTCAGTACTGACCCTCTGACAGTGCAGCACTCCCTCAGTACTGACCCTCTGACAGTGCGTCACTCCCTCAGTACTGACCCTCCTCCCCCTGCACTCCCTCAGTACTGACCCTCTGACAGTGCGGCACTCCCTCAGTACTGACCCTCTGACAGTGCGGCACTCCCTCAGTACTGACCCTCTGACAGTCCGGCGCTCTCTCAGTACTGACCCTCTGACAGTGCAGCACTCCCTCAGTACTGACCCTCTGACAGTGCAGTACTCCCTCAGTACTGACCCTTCTCCCCCCGCACTCCCTCAGTACTGACCCTCTGACAGTGCGGCACTCCCTCAGTACTGACCCTCTGACAGTGCAGCACTCCCTCAGTACTGACCCTCTGACAGTGCGGCACTCCCTCAGTACTGACCCTCCTCCCCCCGCACTCCCTCAGTACTGACCCTCCTCCCCCGCACTCCCTCAGTACTGACCCTCCTCCCCCCGCACTCCCTCAGTACTGACCCTCCTCCCCCCGCACTCCCTCAGTACTGACCCTCTGACAGTGCAGCACTCCCTCAGTACTGACTCTCTGACAGTGCAGCACTCCCTCAGTACTGACCCTCTGACAGTGCAGCACTCCCTCAGTACTGACCCTCTGACAGTGCAGCACTCCCTCAGTACTGACCCTCTGACAGTGCGGCACTCCCTCAGTACTGACCCTCTGACAGTGCAGCACTCCCTCAGTACTGACCCTCTGACAGTGCAGCACTCCCTCAGTACTGACCCTCTGACAGTGCAGCACTCCCTCAGTACTGACACTCTGACAGTGCAGCACTCCCTCAGTACTGTCCCTCTGACAGTGCAGCACTCCCTCAGTACTGACCCTCTGACAGTGCAGCACTCTCTCAGTACTGACCCTCTGACAGTGCGGCACTCCCTCAGTACTGACCCTCTGACAGTCCGGCGCTCCCTCAGTACTGACCCTCTGATAGTGCAGCACTCCCTCAGCACTGACCCTCTGACAGTGCAGCACTCCCTCAGTACTGACCCTCTGACAGTGCAGCACTCCCTCAGTACTGACCCTCTGGCAGTGCAGCGCTCCCTCAGTACTGACCCTCTGACAGTGCAGCACTCCCTCAGTACTGACCCTCTGGCAGTGCAGCGCTCCCTCAGTACTGACCCTCTGGCAGTGCAGCACTCCCTCAGTACTGACCCACTCGAGAAGCTCAACGCCATCCAGGACAAAGCAGTCCACTCTCCCCTCACTCTCCGCACCCTTTAATATCCCACCCTGTCTAATCTCACTCTCCCCTCACTCCCCACACCCTTTAATATCCCACCCAGTCTAATCCCACTCTCCCCCTCACTCCGCGCACCCTTTAATATCCCACCCAGTCTAATCCCACACTCCCCTCACTCCCCGCACCCTTTAATATCATACCCCGTCTAATCCCACTCTCCCCCTCACTCCCCGCACCCTTTAATATCCCACCCAGTCTAATCCCACTCTCCCCCTCACTCCCCACACCCTTCAATATCCCACCCAGTCTAATCCCACTCTCCCCCTCACTCCCCGCACCCTTTAATATCCCACCCAGTCTAATCCCACTCTCCCCCTCACTCCCCGCAGCCTTTAATATCCCACCCAGTCTAATCCCACTCTCCCCCTCACTCCCCGCTCCCTTTAATATCCCACCCAGTCTAATCCCACTCTCCCCCTCACTCCCCGCACCCTTTAATATTCCACCCAGTCTAATCCCACTCTCCCCTCACTCCCTGCACCCTTTAATATCCCACCCAGTCTAATCCCACTCTCCCCTCACTCCCCACACCCTTTAATATCCCACCCAGTCTAATCCCACTCTCCCCCTCACTCCCCACACCCTTTAATATCCCACCCAGTCTAATCCCACTCTCCCCCTCACTCCCCACACCCTTTAATATTCCACCCAGTCTAATCCCACTCTCCCCTCACTCCCCACACCCTTTAATATCCCACCCAGTCTAATTCCACTCTCTCCCCTCACCCTTTAATATCCCACCCAGTCTAATCCCTCTCCCCCCTCACTCCCCGCACACTTTAATATCCCCCCCAGTCTAATCCCACTCCCCCCTCACTCCCCGCACCCTTTAATATCCCACCCAGTCTAATCCCACTCTCCCCCTCACTCCCCACACCCTTTAATATCCCACCCAGTCTAATTCCACTCTCTCCCCTCACCCTTTAATATCCCACCCAGTCTAATCCCACTCCCCCCTCACTCCCCGCACACTTTAATATCCCCCCCCAGTCTAATCCCACTCCCCCCTCACTCCCCGCACCCTTTAATATCCCACCCAGTCTAATCCCTCTCCCCCCTCACTCCCCGCACACTTTAATATCCCCCCCCAGTCTAATCCCACTCCCCCCTCACTCCCCGCACCCTTTAATATCCCACCCAGTCTAATCCCACTCTCCCCCCTCACTCCCCACACCCTTTAATATCCCACCCAGTCTAATCCCACTCTCCCGCTCACTCCCCGCACCCTTTAATATCCCACCCAGTCTAATCCCACTCTCCCCCTCACTCCCCACACCCTTTAATATCCCACCCAGTCTAATCCCACTCTCCCGCTCACTCCCCGCACCCTTTAATATCCCACCCAGTCTAATCCCACTCTCCCCCTCACTCCCCACACCCTTTAATATCCCACCCAGTCTAAACCCACTCTCCCCCTCACTCCCCACACCCTTTAATATCCCACCCAGTCTAATCCCACTATCCCCTCACTCCCCGCACCCTTTAATATCCCACCCAGTCTAATCCCACTCTCCCCCTCACTCCCCACACCCTTTAATATCCCACCCAGTCTAATCCCACTCTCCCGCTCACTCCCCGCACCCTTTAATATCCCACCCAGTCTAATCCCACTGCCCCCCTCACTCCCCACACCCTTTAATATCCCACCCAGTCTAATCCCACTCTCCCCCTCACTATCCACACCCTTTAATATCCCACCCAGTCTAATCCCACTCTCCCCTCACTCCCCGCACCCTTTAATATCCCACCCAGTCTAATCCCACTCTCCCCCTCACTCCCCACACCCTTTAATATTCCACCCAGTCTAATCCCACTCTCCCCTCACTCCCTGCACCCTTTAATATCCCACCCAGTCTAATCCCACTCTCCCCTCACTCCCCACACCCTTTAATATCCCACCCAGTCTAATCCCACTCTCCCCCTCACTCCCCGCACCCTTTAATATCCCACCCAGTCTAATCCCACTCTCCCCTCACTCCCCACACCCTTTAATATCCCACCCAGTCTAATCCCACTCTCCCCCTCACTCCCCGCACCCTTTAATATCCCACCCAGTCTAATCCCACTCTCCCCTCACTCCCCACACCCTTTAATATCCCACCCAGTCTAATCCCACTCTCCCCCTCACTCCCCGCACCCTTTAATATCCCACCCAGTCTAATCCCTCTCTCCCGTCACTCCCCGCACCCTTTAATATCCCCCCCAGTCTAATCCCACTCTCCGCTCACTCCCCACACCCTTTAATATCCCACCCAATCTAATCCCACTCTCCCCTCACTCCCCGCACACTTTAATATCACACCCAGTCTAATCCCACTCTCCCCTCACTCCCCGCACCCTTTAATACCCCACCCAGTCCAATCCCACTCTCGCCTCACTCCCCACACCCTTTAATATCCCACCCAGTCTAATCCCACTCTCCCTCTCACTGCCCACACCCTTTAATATCCCACCCAGTCTAATCCCACTCTCCCCCTCACTCCCCGCACCCTTTAATATCCCACCCAGTCTAATCCCTCTCTCCCGTCACTCCCCACACCCTTTAATATCCCACCCAATCTAATCCCACTCTCCCCTCACTCCCCACACCCTTTAATATCCCACCCAGTCGAATCCCACTCTCCCCCTCACTGCCCACACCCTTTAATATCCCACCCAGTCTGAACCCACTCTCCCCTCACTCCCCACACCCTTTAATATCCCACCCAGTCTAATCCCACTCTCCCCCTCACTCCCCACGCCCTTTAATATCCCACCCAGTCTAATCCCACTCTCCCCTCACTCCCCGCACCCTTTAATGTCCCACCCAGTCGAATCCCACTCTCCCCTCACTCCCCGCACCCTTTAATATCCCACCCAGTCTAATCCCACTCTCCCCCTCACTGCCCACACCCTTTAATATCCCACCCAGTCTAATCCCACTCTCCCCCTCACTCCCCACGCCCTTTAATATCCCACCCAGTCTAATCCCACTCTCCCCCTCACTCCCCACACCCTTTAATATCCCACCCAGTCTAATCCCACTCTCCCCCTCACTGCCCACACCCTTTAATATCCCACCCAGTCTAATCCCACTCTCCCCCTCACTCCCCACGCCCTTTAATATCCCACCCAGTCTAATCCCCCCCTCCCCTCACTCCCCACACCCTTTAATATCCCACCCAGTCTAATCCCACTCTCCCCTCACTCCCCGCACCCTTTAATAACCCACCCAGTCTAATCCCACTCTCGCCTCACTCCCCACACCCTTTAATATCCCACCCAGTCTAATCCCACTCTCCCCCTCACTCCCCACACCCTTTAATATCCCACCCAGTCTAATCCCACTCTCCCCTCACTCCCCACACCATTTAATATCCCACCCTGTCTAATCCCACTCTCCCCTCATTCCCCACACCTTTTAATATCCGATCCAGTCTAATCCCACTCTCCCCCTCACTCCCTACACCCTTTAATATCCCATCCAGTCTAATCCCACCCTCCCCCTCACTCCCCACACCCTTTAATATCCCACCCAGTCTAATCCCACTCTCCCCCTCACTCCCTACACCCTTTAATATCCCACCCACTCTAATCCCACTCTCCCCCTCACTCCCCGCACCCTTTAATATCCCACCCAGTCTAATCCCACTCTCCCCCTCACTCCCCACACCCTTTAATATTCCACCCAGTCTAATCCCACTCTCCCCTCACTCCCTGCACCCGTTAATATCCCACCCAGTCTAATCCCACTCTCCCCCTCACTCCCCGCACCCTTTAATATCCCACCCAGTCTAATCCCACTCTCCCCTCACTCCCCACACCCTTTAATATCCCACCCAGTCTATTCCCACTCTCCCCTCACTCCCCACACCCTTTAATATCCCACCCAGTCTAATCCCACTCTCCCCCTCACTCCCCGCACCCTTTAATATCCCACCCAGTCTAATCCCACTCTCCCCTCACTCCCCACACCCTTTAATATCCCACCCAGTCTCATCCCACTCTCCCCCTCACTCCCCGCACCCTTTAATATCCCACCCAGTCTAATCCCACTCTCCCCTCACTCCCCACACCCTTTAATATCCCACCCAGTCTAATCCCACTCTCCCCCTCACTCCCCGCACCCTTTAATATCCCACCCAGTCTAATCCCTCTCTCCCGTCACTCCCCGCACCCTTTAATATCCCCCCCAGTCTAATCCCACTCTCCCCTCACTCCCCACACCCTTTAATATCCCACCCAATCTAATCCCACTCTCCCCTCACTACCCGCACACTTTAATATCACACCCAGTCTAATCCCACTCTCCCCTCACTCCCCGCACCCTTTAATACCCCACCCAGTCCAATCCCACTCTCGCCTCACTCCCCACACCCTTTAATATCCCACCCAGTCTAATCCCACTCTCCCTCTCACTGCCCACACCCTTTAATATCCCACCCAGTCTAATCCCACTCTCCCCCTCACTCCCCGCACCCTTTAATATCCCACACAGTCTAATCCCTCTCTCCCGTCACTCCCCACACCCTTTAATATCCCACCCAATCTAATCCCACTCTCCCCTCACTCCCCGCACACTTTAATATCACACCCAGTCTAATCCCACTCTCCCCTCACTCCCCACACCCTTTAATATCCCACCCAGTCGAATCCCACTCTCCCCCTCACTGCCCACACCCTTTAATATCCCACCCAGTCTGAACCCACTCTCCCCTCACTCCCCACACCCTTTAATATCCCACACAGTCTAATCCCACTCTCCCCCTCACTCCCCACGCCCTTTAATATCCCACCCAGTCTAATCCCACTCTCCCCTCACTCCCCGCACCCTTTAATGTCCCACCCAGTCGAATCCCACTCTCCCCTCACTCCCCACACCCTTTAATATCCCACACAGTCTAATCCCACTCTCCCCCTCACTGCCCACACCCTTTAATATCCCACCCAGTCTAATCCCACTCTCCCCCTCACTCCCCACGCCCTTTAATATCCCACCCAGTCTAATCCCCCCCTCCCCTCACTCCCCACACCCTTTAATATCCCACCCAGTCTAATCCCACTCTCCCCTCACTCCCCGCACCCTTTAATATCCCACCCAGTCTAATCCCACTCTCCCCCTCACTCCCCACACCCTTTAATATCCCACCCAGTCTAATCCCACTCTCCCCTCACTCCCCACACCATTTAATATCCCACCCTGTCTAATCCCACTCTCCCCTCATTCCCCACACCTTTTAATATCCGATCCAGTCTAATCCCACTCTCCCCCTCACTCCCTACACCCTTTAATATCCCATCCAGTCTAATCCCACCCTCCCCCTCACTCCCCACACCCTTTAATATCCCACCCAGTCTAATCCCACTCTCCCCCTCACTCCCTACACCCTTTAATATCCCACCCACTCTAATCCCACTCTCCCCCTCACTCCCCGCACCCTTTAATATCCCACCCAGTCTAATCCCACTCTCCCCCTCACTCCCCACACCCTTTAATATCCCACCCAGTCTAATCCCACTCTCCCCCTCACTCCCCACACCCTTTAATATCCCACCCAGTCTAATCCCACTCTCCCCCTCACGCCCCGCACCCTTTAATATCCCACCCAGTCTAGTCCCACTCTCCCCCTCACTCCCCACACCCTTTAATATTCCACCCAGTCTAATCCCACTCTCCCCTCACTCCCTGCACCCTTTAATATCCCACCCAGTCTAATCCAACTCTCCCCTCACTCCCCACACCCTTTAATATCCCACCCAGTCTAATCCAACTCTCCCCTCACTCCCCACACCCTTTAATATCCCACCCAGTCTAGTCCCACTCTCCCCCTCACTCCCCACACCCTTTAATATTCCACCCAGTCTAATCCCTCTCTCCCCTCACTCCCCACACCCTTTAATACCCCACCCAGTCTAATCCCACTCTCCCCCTCACTCCCCGCACCCTTTAATATCCCACCCAGTCTAATCCCACTCTCCCCCTCACTCCCCGCACCCTTTAATATCCCACCCAGTCTAATCCCACTCTCCCCTCACTCCCCGCACCCTTTAATATCCCACCCAGTCTAATCCCACTCTCCCCCTCACTCCCCACACCCTTTAATATTCCACCCTGTCTAATCCCACTCTCCCCTCACTCCCTGCACCCTTTAATATCCCACCCAGTCTAATCCCACTCTCCCCCTCACTCCCCGCACCCTTTTATATCCCACCCAGTCTAATCCCACTCTCCCCTCACTCCCCACACCCTTTAATATCCCACCCAGTCTAATTCCACTCTCTCCCCTCACCCTTTAATATCCCACCCAGTCTAATCCCTCTCTCCCCTCACTCCCCGCACACTTTAATATCCCCCCCAGTCTAATCCCACTCCCCCCTCACTCCCCACACCCTTTAATATCCCACCCAATCTAATCCCACTCTCCCCTCACTCCCCGCACACTTTAATATCACACCCAGTCTAATCCCACTCCCCCTTCACGCCCCGCACCCTTTAATATCCCACCCAGTCTAATCCCACTCTCCCCCTCACTCCCCTAACCCTTTAATATCCCACCCAGTCTAATCCCACTCTCCCCCTCACTCCCCGCACCCTTTAATATCCCACCCAGTCTTATCCCACTCTCCCCTCACTCCCCACACCCTTTAATATCCCACCCAGTCTAATTCCACTCTCTCCCTCACTCCCCGCACCCTTTAATATCCCACCCAGTCTAATCCCTCTCTCCCGTCACTCCCCGCACCCTTTAATATCCCCCCCAGTCTAATCCCACACTCCCCTCACTCCCCACACCCTTTAATATCCCACCCAATCTAATCCCACTCTCCCCTCACTCCCCGCACACTTTAATATCCCACCCAGTCTAATCCCACTCTCCCCCTCACTGCCCACACCCTTTAATATCCCACCCAGTCTAATCCCACTCTCCCCCTCACTCCCCGCACCCTTTAATATCCCACCCAGTCTAATCCCACTCTCCCCCTCACTCCCCACACCCTTTAATATCCCACCCAGTCTAATCCCTCTCTCCCGTCACTCCCCACACCCTTTAATATCCCACCCAATCTAATCCCACTCTCCCCTCACTCCCCGCACACTTTAATATCCCACCCAGTCTAATCCCACTCTCTCCTCACTCCCCACACCCTTTAATATCCCACCCAGTCTAATCCCACTCTCCCCTCACTCCCCGCACCCTTTAATATCCCACCCAGTCTAATCCCACTCTCGCCTCACTCCCCACACCCTTTAATATCCCACCCAGTCTAATCCCACTCTCCCCTCACTCCCCACACCCTTTAATATCCCACCCTGTCTAATCCCACTCTCCCCTCATTCCCCACACCTTTTAATATCCGATCCAGTCTAATCCCCCTCCCCCTCACTCCCCACACCCTTTAATATCTCATCCAGTCTAATCCCACTCTCCCCCTCACTCTTTAATATCCCACCCAGTCTAATCCCACTCTCCCCTCACTCCCCACACCCTTTAATATCCCACCCAGTCTAATCCCACTCTCCCCCTCACTCCCCACACCCTTTACTATCCCACCCAGTCTAATTCCACTCTCTCCCCTCACTCCCCACACCCTTTAATATCCCACCCAGTCTAATCCCACTCTCCCCTCACTCCCCACACCCTTTAATATCCCACCCAGTCTAATCTATCTCGCCCCTCAGTCCCCGCACCCTTTACTATCCCACCCAGTCTAATCCCACTCTCCCCTCACTCCCCGCACCCTTTAATATCCCACCCAGTCTAATCCCTTTCTCCCCTCACTCCCCGCACCCTTTAATATACCACCCAGTCTAATCCCACTCTCCCCCTCACTCTCCACACACTTTAATATCCCACCCAGTCTAATCCCTCTCTCCCCTCACTCCCCGCACCCTTTAATATCCCAACCAGTCTAATCCCACTCTCCCCCTCACTCCCTGCACCCTTTAATATCCCACCCAGTCTAATCCCACTCTCCCCCTCACTCCCCACACCCTTTAATATCCCACCCGGTCTAATCCCACTCTCCCCTCACGCCCCACACCCTTTAATATCCCACCCAGTCTAATCCCACTCTCCCCCTCACTCCCCACACCCTTTAATATCCCACCCAGTCTAATCCCACTCTCCCCCTCACTCCCCGCACCCATTAATATCCCACCCGGTCTAACCCCACTCTCCCCCTCACTCCCGGCACCCTTTAATATCCCACCCAGTCTAATCCCACTCTCCCCCTCACTCCCGGCACCCTTTAATATCACACCCAGTCTAATCCTACTCTCCCCCTCACTCCCCGCACCCTTTAATATCCCACCCAGTCTAGTCCCACTCTCCCCCTCACTCCCCACACCCTTTAATATTCCACCCAGTCTAATCCCTCTCTCCCCTCACTCCCCACACCCTTTAATACCCCACCCAGTCTAATCCCACTCTCCCCCTCACTCCCCGCACCCTTTAATATCCCACCCAGTCTAATCCCACTCTCCCCCTCACTCCCCGCACCCTTTAATATCCCACCCAGTCTAATCCCACTCTCCCCTCACTCCCCGCACCCTTTAATATCCCACCCAGTCTAATCCCACTCTCCCCCTCACTCCCCACACCCTTTAATATTCCACCCTGTCTAATCCCACTCTCCCCTCACTCCCTGCACCCTTTAATATCCCACCCAGTCTAATCCCACTCTCCCCCTCACTCCCCGCACCCTTTTATATCCCACCCAGTCTAATCCCACTCTCCCCTCACTCCCCACACCCTTTAATATCCCACCCAGTCTAATTCCACTCTCTCCCCTCACCCTTTAATATCCCACCCAGTCTAATCCCTCTCTCCCCTCACTCCCCGCACACTTTAATATCCCCCCCAGTCTAATCCCACTCCCCCCTCACTCCCCACACCCTTTAATATCCCACCCAATCTAATCCCACTCTCCCCTCACTCCCCGCACACTTTAATATCACACCCAGTCTAATCCCACTCCCCCTTCACGCCCCGCACCCTTTAATATCCCACCCAGTCTAATCCCACTCTCCCCCTCACTCCCCTAACCCTTTAATATCCCACCCAGTCTAATCCCACTCTCCCCCTCACTCCCCGCACCCTTTAATATCCCACCCAGTCTTATCCCACTCTCCCCTCACTCCCCACACCCTTTAATATCCCACCCAGTCTAATTCCACTCTCTCCCTCACTCCCCGCACCCTTTAATATCCCACCCAGTCTAATCCCTCTCTCCCGTCACTCCCCGCACCCTTTAATATCCCCCCCAGTCTAATCCCACACTCCCCTCACTCCCCACACCCTTTAATATCCCACCCAATCTAATCCCACTCTCCCCTCACTCCCCGCACACTTTAATATCCCACCCAGTCTAATCCCAGTCTCCCCCTCACTGCCCACACCCTTTAATATCCCACCCAGTCTAATCCCACTCTCCCCCTCACTCCCCGCACCCTTTAATATCCCACCCAGTCTAATCCCACTCTCCCCCTCACTCCCCACACCCTTTAATATCCCACCCAGTCTAATCCCTCTCTCCCGTCACTCCCCACACCCTTTAATATCCCACCCAATCTAATCCCACTCTCCCCTCACTCCCCGCACACTTTAATATCCCACCCAGTCTAATCCCACTCTCTCCTCACTCCCCACACCCTTTAATATCCCACCCAGTCTAATCCCACTCTCCCCTCACTCCCCGCACCCTTTAATATCCCACCCAGTCTAATCCCACTCTCGCCTCACTCCCCACACCCTTTAATATCCCACCCAGTCTAATCCCACTCTCCCCTCACTCCCCACACCCTTTAATATCCCACCCTGTCTAATCCCACTCTCCCCTCATTCCCCACACCTTTTAATATCCGATCCAGTCTAATCCCCCTCCCCCTCACTCCCCACACCCTTTAATATCTCATCCAGTCTAATCCCACTCTCCCCCTCACTCTTTAATATCCCACCCAGTCTAATCCCACTCTCCCCTCACTCCCCACACCCTTTAATATCCCACCCAGTCTAATCCCACTCTCCCCCTCACTCCCCACACCCTTTACTATCCCACCCAGTCTAATTCCACTCTCTCCCCTCACTCCCCACACCCTTTAATATCCCACCCAGTCTAATCCCACTCTCCCCTCACTCCCCACACCCTTTAATATCCCACCCAGTCTAATCTATCTCGCCCCTCAGTCCCCGCACCCTTTACTATCCCACCCAGTCTAATCCCACTCTCCCCTCACTCCCCGCACCCTTTAATATCCCACCCAGTCTAATCCCTTTCTCCCCTCACTCCCCGCACCCATTAATATACCACCCAGTCTAATCCCACTCTCCCCCTCACTCTCCACATACTTTAATATCCCACCCAGTCTAATCCCTCTCTCCCCTCACTCCCCGCACCCTTTAATATCCCAACCAGTCTAATCCCACTCTCCCCCTCACTCCCTGCACCCTTTAATATCCCACCCAGTCTAATCCCACTCTCCCCCTCACTCCCCACACCCTTTAATATCCCACCCGGTCTAATCCCGCTCTCCCCTCACGCCCCACACCCTTTAATATCCCACCCAGTCTAATCCCACTCTCCCCCTCACTCCCCACACCCTTTAATATCCCACCCAGTCTAATCCCACTCTCCCCCTCACTCCCCGCACCCATTAATATCCCACCCGGTCTAACCCCACTCTCCCCCTCACTCCCGGCACCCTTTAATATCCCACCCAGTCTAATCCCACTCTCCCCCTCACTCCCGGCACCCTTTAATATCCCACCCAGTCTAATCCTACTCTCCCCCTCACTCCCCGCACCCTTTAATATCCCACCCAGTCTAATCCCACTCTCCCCCTCACTCCCCGCACCCTTTAATATCCCACTCAGTCTAATCTCACTCTCCCCCTCACTCCCCACACCCTTTAATATCCCACCCAGTCTAATCCCACTCCCCCCTCACTCCCCGCACCCTTTAATATCCCATCCAGTCCAATCCCACTCTCCCCCTCACTCCCCGTATCCTTTAATGTCCCACCCAGTCTAATCCCACTCTCCCCTCACTCCCTGCACCCTTTAATATCCCACCCAGTATAATCCCACTCTCCCCTCTCTCCCCACCCTCTTTAATATCCCACCCAATCTAATCCCACTCTCCCCTCACTCCCCGCACACTTTAATATCACACCCAGTCTAATCCCACTCTCCCCTCACTCCCCGCACCCTTTAATATCCCACCCAGTCTAATCCCACTCTTGCCTCACTCCCCACACCCTTTAATATCCCACCCAGTCTAATCCCACTCTCCCCCTCACTCCCCACACCCTTTAATATCCTACCCAGTCTAATCCCACTCTCCCCCTCACTCCCCACACCCTTTAATATCCCACCCAGTCTAATCCCACTCTCCCCTCATTCCCCACACCCTTTAATATCACACCCAGTCTAATCCCACTCCCCCCTCACGCCCCGCACCCTTTAATATCCCACCCAGTCTAATCCCACTCTCCCCCTCACTCCCCTAACCCTTTAATATCCCACCCAGTCTAATCCCACTCTCCCCCTCACTCCCCACACCCTTTAATATCCCACCCAGTCTAATCCCTCTCTCCCGTCACTCCCCACACCCTTTAATATCCCACCCAATCTAATCCCACTCTCCCCTCACTCCCCGCACCCTTTAATATCCCACCCAGTCTAATCCCACTCTCCCCTCACTCCCCGCACCCTTTAATATCCCACCCAGTCTAATCCCACTCTCGCCTCACTCCCCACACCCTTTAATATCCCACCCAGTCTAATCCCACTCTCCCCTCATTCCCCACACCTTTTAATATCCGATCCAGTCTAATCCCCCTCCCCCTCACTCCCCACACCCTTTAATATCCCATCCAGTCTAATCCCACTCTCCCCCTCACTCTTTAATATCCCACCCAGTCTAATCCCACTCTCCCCCTCACTCCCCACACCCTTTATTATCCCACCCAGTCTAATCCCACTATCCCCTCACTCCCCACACCCTTTAATATCCCACCCAGTCTAATCCCACTCTCCCCTCACTCCCCACACCCTTTAATATCCCACCCAGTCTAATCCCACTCTCTCCCCTCACTCCCCACACGCTTTAATATCCCACCCAGTCTAATCCCACTCTCCCCTCACTCCCCAGACCCTTTATTATCCCACCCAGTCTAATCCCACTATCCCCTCACTCCCCGCACCCTTTAATATCCCACCCAGTCTAATCCCACTCTCCCCCTCATTCCCCACACCCTTTAATATCCCACCCAGTCTAATTCCACTCTCTCCCCTCACTCCCCGCACCCTTTAATATCCCACCCAGTCTAATCCCACTCTCCCCCTCATTCCCCACACCCTTTAATATCCCACCCAGTCTAATCCCACTCTCCCCTCACTCCCCACACCCTTTAATATCCCACCCAGTCTAATCCATCTCGCCCCTCACTCCCCGCACCCTTTACTATCCCACCCAGTCTAATCCCACTCTCCCCTCACTCCCCGCACCCTTTAATATCCCACCCAGTCTAATCCCTTTCTCCCCTCACTCCCCGCACCCTTTAATATACCACCCAGTCTAATCCCACTCTCCCCCTCACTCTCCACACACTTTAATATCCCACCCAGTCTAATCCCTCTCTCCCCTCACTCCCCGCACCCTTTAATATCCCAACCAGTCTAATCCCACTCTCCCCCTCACTCCCTGCACCCTTTAATATCCCACCCAGTCTAATCCCACTCTCCCCCTCACTCCCCACACCCTTTAATATCCCACCCGGTCTAATCCCACTCTCCCCTCACGCCCCGCACCCTTTAATATCCCACCCAGTCTAATCCCACTCTCCCCCTCACTCCCCACACCCTTTAAAATCCCACCCAGTCTAATCCCACTCTCCCCCTCACTCCCCACACCCTTTAATATCCCACCCAGTCTAATCCCACTCTCCCCCTCACTCCCCGCACCCATTAATATCCCACCCGGTCTAACCCCACTCTCCCCCTCACTCCCGGCACCCTTTAATATCCCACCCAGTCTAATCCCACTCTCCCCCTCACTCCCGGCACCCTTTAATATCCCACCCAGTCTAATCCTACTCTCCCCCTCACTCCCCGCACCCTTTAATATCCCACCCAGTCTAATCCCACTCTCCCCCTCACTCCCCGCACCCTTTAATATCCCACCCAGTCTAATCCCACTCTCCCCCTCACTCCCGGCACCCTTTAATATCCCACCCAGTCTAATCTCACTCTCCCCCTCACTCCCCACACCCTTTAATATCCCACCCAGTCTAATCCCACTCCCCCCTCACTCCCCGCACCCTTTAATATCCCATCCAGTCCAATCCCACTCTCCCCCTCACTCCCCGCATCCTTTAATGTCCCACCCAGTCTAATCCCACTCTCCCCCTCACTCCCCACACCCTTTAATATCCCACCCAGTCTAATCCCACTCTCCCCTCTCTCCCCACACTCTTTAATATCCCACCCAATCTAATCCCACTCTCCCCTCACTCCCCGCACACTTTAATATCACACCCAGTCTAATCCCACTCTCCCCTCACTCCCCGCACCCTTTAATATCCCACCCAGTCTAATCCCACTCTTGCCTCACTCCCCACACCCTTTAATATCCCACCCAGTCTAATCCCACTCTCCCCCTCACTCCCCACACCCTTTAATATCCTACCCAGTCTAATCCCACTCTCCCCCTCACTCCCCACACCCTTTAATATCCCACCCAGTCTAATCCCACTCTCCCCTCACTCCCCACACCCTTTAATATCCCACCCAGTCTAATCCCACCCTCCCCTCACTCCCCACACCCTTTAATATCCCACCCTGTCTAATACCACTCTCCCCCTCACTCCCCGCACCCTTTAATATCCCACCCAGTCTAATCCCACTCTCGCCTCACTCCCCACACCCTTTAATATCCCACCCAGTCTAATCCCACTCTCCCCCTCACTCCCCACACCCTTTAATATCCCACCCAGTCTAATCCCACTCTCCCCCTCACTCCCCGCACCCTTTAATATCCCACCCAGTCTAATCCCACTCTCCCCCTCACTCCCCACACCCTTTAATATCCCACCCAGTCTAATCCCACTCTCCCCTCACTCCCCACACCCTTTAATATCCCACCCTGTCTAATCCCACTCTCCCCCTCACTCCCCACAGCCTTTAATATCCGATCCAGTCTAATCCCACTCTCCCCCTCACTCCCTACACCCTTTAATATCCCATCCAGTCTAATCCCACTCCCCCCTCACCCTTTAATATCCCACCCAGTCTAATCCCACTCTCCCCTCACTCCCCACACCCTTTAATATCCCACCCAGTCTAATCCCACTCTCCCCTCACTCCCCAGACCCTTTATTATCCCACCCAGTCTAATCCCACTCTCCCCCTCACTCCCCACACCCTTTGATATCCCATCCAGTCCAATCCCACTCTCCCCCTCACTCCCCGCATCCTTTAATGTCCCACCCAGTCTAATCCCACTCTCCCCTCACTCCCCGCACCCTTTAATATCCCACCCAGTATAATCCCACTCTCCCCTCTCTCCCCACACTCTTTAATATCCCACCCAATCTAATCCCACTCTCCCCTCACTCCCCGCACAGTTTAATATCACACCCAGTCTAATCCCACTCTCCCCTCACTCCCCGCATCCTTTAATATCCCACCCAGTCTAATCCCACTCTTGCCTCACTCCCCACACCCTTGAATATCCCACCCAGTCTAATCCCACTCTCCCCCTCACTCCCCACACCCTTTAATATCCCACCCAGTCTAATCCCACTCTCCCCCTCACTCCCCACACCCTTTAATATCCTACCCAGTCTAATCCCACTCTCCCCCTCACTCCCCACACCCTTTAATATCCCACCCAGTCTAATCCCACTCTCCCCTCACTCCCCACACCCTTTAATATCACACCCAGTCTAATCCCACCCTCCCCTCACTCCCCACACCCTTTAATATCCCACCCAGTCTAATCCCACTCCCCCCTCACGCCCCGCACCCTTTAATATCCCACCAAGTCTAATCCCACTCTCCCCCTCACTCCCCTAACCCTTTAATATCCCACCCAGTCTAATCCCACTCTCCCCCTCACTCCCCGCACCCTTTAATATCCCACCCAGTCTTATCCCACTCTCCCCTCACTCCCCACACCCTTTAATATCCCACCCAGTCTAATTCCACTCTCTCCCTCACTCCCCGCACCCTTTAATATCCCACCCAGTCTAATCCCTCTCTCCCGTCACTCCCCGCACCCTTTAATATCCCCCCCAGTCTAATCCCACACTCCCCTCACTCCCCACACCCTTTAATATCCCACCCAATCTAATCCCACTCTCCCCTCACTCCCCACACACTTTAATATCCCCCCCAGTCTAATCCCACTCTCGCCTCACTCCCCACACCCTTTAATATCCCACCCAGTCTAATCCCACTCTCCCCTCACTCCCCACACCCTTTAATATCCCACCCTGTCTAATCCCACTCTCCCCTCATTCCCCACACCTTTTAATATCCGATCCAGTCTAATCCCCCTCCCCCTCACTCCCCACACCCTTTAATATCCCATCCAGTCTAATCCCACTCTCCCCCTCACTCTTTAATATCCCACCCAGTCTAATCCCACTCTCCCCTCACTCCCCACACCCTTTAATATCCCACCCAGTCTAATCCCACTATCCCCTCACTCCCCGCACCCTTTAATATCCCACCCAGTCTAATCCCACTCTCCCCCTCACTCCCCACACCCTTTAATATCCCACCCAGTCTAATCCCACTCTCCCCCTCAGTCCCCACACCCTTTAATATCCCACCCAGTCTAATCCCACTATCCCCTCACTCCCCGCACCCTTTAATATCCCACCCAGTCTAATCCCACTCTCCCCCTCACTCCCCACACCCTTTAATATCCCACCCAGTCTAATCCCACTATCCCCTCACTCCCCGCACCCTTTAATATCCCACCCAGTCTAATCCCACTCTCCCCCTCACTCCCCACACCCTTTAATATCCCACCCAGTCTAATTCCACTCTCTCCCCTCACTCCCCACACCCTTTAATATCCCACCCAGTCTAATCCCACTCTCCCCTCACTCCCCACACCCTTTAATATCCCACCCAGTCTAATCCATCTCGCCCCTCACTCCCCGCACCCTTTACTATCCCACCCAGTCTAATCCCACTCTCCCCTCACTCCCCGCACCCTTTAATATCCCACCCAGTCTAATCCCTTTCTCCCCTCACTCCCCGCACCCTTTAATATACCACCCAGTCTAATCCCACTCTCCCCCTCACTCTCCACACACTTTAATATCCCACCCAGTCTAATCCCTCTCTCCCCTCACTCCCCGCACCCTTTAATATCCCAACCAGTGTAATCCCACTCTCCCCCTCACTCCCTGCACCCTTTAATATCCCACCCAGTCTAATCCCACTCTCCCCCTCACTCCCCACACTCTTTAATATCCCTCCCAGTCTAATCCCACTCTCCCCTCACTCCCCGCACCCTTTAATATCACACCCAGTCTAATCCCACTCTCCCCCTCACTCCCCACACCCTTTAATATCCCACCCGGTCTAATCCCACTCTCCCCTCACTCCCCGCACCCTTTAATATCCCACCCAGTCTAATCCCACTCTCCCCTCACTCCCCACACCCTTTAATATCCCACCCGGTCTAATCCCACTCTCCCCTCACGCCCCACACCCTTTAAAATCCCACCCAGTCTAATCCCACTCTCCCCCTCACTCCCCACACCCTTTAATATCCCACCCAGTCTAATCCCACTCTCCCCCTCACTCCCCGCACCCATTAATATCCCACCCTGTCTAACCCCACTCTCCCCCTCACTCCCGGCACCCTTTAATATCCCACCCAGTCTAATCCCACTCTCCCCCTCACTCCCGGCACCCTTTAATATCCCACCCAGTCTAATCCTACTCTCCCCCTCACTCCCCGCACCCTTTAATATCCCACCCAGTCTAATCCCACTCTCCCCCTCACTCCCCGCACCCTTTAATATCCCACTCAGTCTAATCTCACTCTCCCCCTCACTCCCCACACCCTTTAATATCCCACCCAGTCTAATCCCACTCCCCCCGCACTCCCCGCACCCTTTAATATCCCATCCAGTCCAATCCCACTCTCCCCCTCACTCCCCGCATCCTTTAATGTCCCACCCAGTCTAATCCCACTCTCCCCTCACTCCCCGCACCCTTTAATATCCCACCCAGTATAATCCCACTCTCCCCTCACTCCCCGCACACTTTAATATCACACCCAGTCTAATCCCACTCTCCCCTCACTCCCCGCACCCTTTAATATCCCACCCAGTCTATTCCCACTCTTGCCTCACTCCCCACACCCTTTAATATCCCACCCAGTCTAATCCCACTCTCCCCCTCACTCCCCACACCCTTTAATATCCTACCCAGTCTAATCCCACTCTCCCCCTCACTCCCCACACCCTTTAATATCCCACCCAGTCTAATCCCACTCTCCCCTCACTCCCCACACCCTTTAATATCCCACCCAGTCTAATCCCACCCTCCCCTCACTCCCCACACCCTTTAATATCCCACCCTGTCTAATACCACTCTCCCCCTCACTCCCCGCACCCTTTAATATCCCACCCAGTCTAATCCCACTCTCGCCTCACTCCCCACACCCTTTAATATCCCACCCAGTCTAATCCCACTCTCCCCCTCACTCCCCACACCCTTTAATATCCCACCCAGTCTAATCCCACTCTCCCCCTCACTCCCCGCACCCTTTAATATCCCACCCAGTCTAATCCCACTCTCCCCCTCACTCCCCACACCCTTTAATATCCCACCCAGTCTAATCCCACTCTCCCCTCACTCCCCACACCCTTTAATATCCCACCCTGTCTAATCCCACTCTCCCCTCATTCCCCACACCTTTTAATATCCGATCCAGTCTAATCCCACTCTCCCCCTCACTCCCTACACCCTTTAATATCCCATCCAGTCTAATCCCACTCCCCCCTCACCCTTTAATATCCCACCCAGTCTAATCCCACTCTCCCCTCACTCCCCACACCCTTTAATATCCCACCCAGTCTAATCCCACTCTCCCCTCACTCCCCAGACCCTTTATTATCCCACCCAGTCTAATCCCACTATCCCCTCACTCCCCGCACCCTTTAATATCCCACCCAGTCTAATCCCACTCTCCCCTCACTCCCCAGACCCTTTATTATCCCACCCAGTCTAATCCCACTCTCCCCCTCACTCCCCACACCCTTTAATATCCCACCCAGTCTAATCCATCTCGCCCCTCACTCCCCGCACCCTTTACTATCCCACCCAGTCTAATCCCACTCTCCCCTCACTCCCCGCACCCTTTAATATCCCACCCAGTCTAATCCCTTTCTCCCCTCACTCCCCGCACCCTTTAATATCCCACCCAGTCTAATCCCACTCTCCCCCTCACTCCCCACACCCTTTAATATCCCACCCAGTCTAATCCCACTCTCCCCTCACTCCCCGCTCCCTTTAATATCCCACCCAGTCTAATCCCACTCTCCCCCTCACTCCCCACACCCTTTAATATCCCACCCAGTCTAATCCCACTCTCCCCTCACTCCCCGCTCCCTTTAATATCCCACCCAGTCTAACCCCACTCTCCCCCTCACTCCCCACACCCTTTAATATCCCACCCAGTCTAATCCCACTCTCCCCCTCACTCCCCACACCCTTTATTATCCCACCCAGTCTAATCCCACTCTCCCCCTCACTCCCCACACCCTTTAATATCCCACCCAGTCTAATCCCACTCTCCCCCCTCACTCCCCACACTCTTTAATATCCCACCCAGTCTAATCCCACTCTCCCCCTCACTCCCCGCACCCATTAATATCCCACCCGGTCTAACCCCACTCTCCCCCTCACTCCCGGCACCCTTTAATATCCCATCCAGTCTAACCCCACTCTCCCCCTCATGCCCCACACCCTTTAATATCCCACTCAGTCTAATCCCACTCTCCCCCTCACTCCCCGCACCCTTTAATATCCTACCCAGTCTAATCCCACTCTCCCCCTCACTCCCCGCACCCTTTAATATCCCACTCAGTCTAATCTCACTCTCCCCCTCACTCCCCACACCCTTTAATATCCCACCCAGTCTAATCCCACTCCCCCCTCACTCCCCGCACCCTTTAATATCCCATCCAGTCCAATCCCACTCTCCCCCTCACTCCCCGCATCCTTTAATATCCCACCCAGTCTAATCCCACTCTCCCCTCACTCCCCACACCCTTTCATATCCCACCCAGTTTAATCGCACTCTCCCCCTCACTCCCCACACCCTTTAATATCCCACCCAGTCTAATCCCACTCTCCCCCTCACTCCCCACACCCTTTAATATCCCACCCAGTCTAATCCCACTCTCCCCCTCACTCCCCACACCCTTTAATATCCCACCCAGTCTAATCCCACTCTCCCCTCACTCTCCACACCCTTTAATATCCCACCCAGTCTAATCCCACTCTCCCCCTCACTCCCCACACCCTTTAATATCCTACCCAGTCTAATCTCACTCTCCCCTCACTCCCCACACCCTTTAATATCCCACCCAGTCTAATCCCACTCTCCCCCTCACTCCCCACACCCTTTAATATCCCACCCAGTCTAATCCCACTCTCCCCCTCACTCCCCACACCCTTTAATATCCCACCCAGTCTAATCCCACTCTCTCCCCTCACTCCCCACATCCTTTAATATCCCACCCAGTCTAATCCCACTCCCCCTCACTCCCCACACCCTTTAATGTCCCACCCAGTCTAATCCCACTCTCCCCTCACTCCCCGCACCCTTTAATATCCCACCCAGTATAATCCCTCTCTCCCCTCACTCCCCGCACACTTTAATATCCCACCCAGTCTAATCCCACTCTCTCCCCTCACTCCCCACATCCTTTAATGTCCCACCCAGTCTAATCCCACTCCCCCTCACTCCCCACACCCTTTAATGTCCCACCCAGTCTAATCCCACTCTCCCCTCTCTCCCCACACTCTTTAATATCCCACCCAATCTAATCCCACTCTCCCCTCACTCCCCGCACACTTTAATATCACACCCAGTCTAATCCCACTCTCCCCTCACTCCCCGCACCCTTTAATATCCCACCCAGTCTAATCCCACTCTTGCCTCACTCCCCACACCCTTTAATATCCCACCCAGTCTAATCCCACTCTCCCCCTCACTCCCCACACCCTTTAATATCCCACCCAGTCTAATCCCACTCTCCCCTCACTCCCCACACCCTTTAATATCCTACCCAGTCTAATCCCACTCTCCCCCTCACTCCCCACACCCTTTAATATCCCACCCAGTCTAATCCCACTCTCCCCCTCACTCCCCACACCCTTTAATATCCCACCCAGTCTAATCCCACTCTCCCCTCACTCCCCACACCCTTTAATATCCCACCCAGTCTAATCCCACCCTCCCCTCAATCCCCACACCCTTTAATATCCCACCCTGTCTAATACCACTCTCCCCTCATTCCCAACACCTTTTAATATCCGATCCAGTCTAATCCCGCTCTCCCCCTCACACCCCACACCCTTTAATATCCCACCCAGTCTAATCCCACTCTCCTCCTCACTCCCCACACCCTTTAATATCCCACCCAGTCTAATCCCACTCTCTCCCCTCACTCCCCGCACCCTTTAATATCCCACCCAGTCTAATCCCACTCTCCCGCTCACTCCCCACACCCTTTAATATCCCACCCAGTCCAATCCCACTCTCCCCCTCACTCCCCCCACCCTTTAATATCCCACTCAGTCTAATCCCACTCTCCCCCTCACTCCCCGCACCCTTTAATATCACACCCAGTCTAATCCCACTCTCCCCCTCACTCCCCGCACCCTTTAATATCCCACCCAGTCTAATCCCACTCTCCCCCTCACTCCCCACACCCTTTTATATCCTACCCAGTCTAATCCCACTCTCCCCCTCACTCCCCGCACCCTTTAATATCCCACCCAGTCTAATCCCACTCTCCCCCTCACTCCCCACACCCTTTAATATCCCACCCAGTCTAATCCCACTCTCCCCCTCACTCCCCCCACCCTTTAATATCCCACTCAGTCTAATCCCACTCTCCCCCTCACTCCCCGCACCCTTTAATATCCCACCCAGTCTAATCCCACTCTCCCCCTCACTCCCCGCACCCTTTAATATCCCACCCAGTCTAATCCCACTCTCCCCCTCACTCCCCACACCCTTTTATATCCCACCCAGTCTAATCCCACTCTCCCCTCACCCATTAATGTCACACCCAGTCTAATCCCACTCTCCCCTCACTCCCCGCACCCTTTAATATCCCACCCAGTCTAATCCCACTCTCCCCCTCACTCCCCACACCCTTTAATATTCCACCCAGTCGAATCCCACTCTCCCCCTCACTCCCCGCACCCTTTAATATCCCACCCAGTCTAATCCCACTCTCCCCTCACTCCCCACACCCTTTAATATCCCACCCAGTCTAATCCCACTCCCCCCTCACTCCCCGCACCCTTTAATCTCCCACCCAGTCTAATCCCACTCCCCCCTCACTCCCCGCACCCTTTAATATCCCACCCAGTCTAATCCCACTCTCCCTGTCACTCCCCACACCCTTTAATATCCCACCCAGTCTAATCCCACTCTCCCCTCACTCCCCACACCCTTTAATATCCCAGCCAGTCTAATCCCACTCTCCCCCTCACTCCCCGCACCCTTTAATATCCCACCCAGTCTAATCCCACTCTCCCCTCACCCCCACACCCTTTAATATCCCACCCAGTCTAATCCCACTCTCCCCCTCAATCCCCGCACCCTTTAATGTCCCATCCAGTCTAATCCCACTCTCCCCCTCACTCCCCGCACCCTTTAATATCCCACCCAGTCTAATCCCACTCTCCCCTCACTCCCCACACCCTTTAATATCCCACCCAGTCTAATCCCACTCTCCCCTCACTCCCCACACCCTTTAATATCCCACCCAGTCTAATCCCACTCCCCCCCTCACTCCCCGCACCCTTTAATCTCCCACCCAGTCTAATCCCTGTCTCCCTCTCACTCCCCACACCCTTTAATATCCCACCCAGTTTAATCCCACTCTCCCCTCACTCCCCACACCCTTTAATATCCCAGCCAGTCTAATCCCACTCTCCCCCTCACTCCCCACACCCTTTAATATCCCAGCCAGTCTAATCCCACTCTCCCCCTCACTCCCCGCACCCTTTAATATCCCACCCAGTCTAATCCCACTCTCCCCTCACCCCCACACCCTTTAATATCCCACCCAGTCTAATCTCACTCTCCCCCTCAATCACCGCACCCTTTAATGTCCCACCCAGTCTAATCCCACTCTCCCCCTCACTCCCCGCACCCTTTAATATCCCACCCAGTCTAATCCCACTCCCCCCTCACTCCCCGCACCCTTTAATATCCCACCCAGTCTAATCCCACTCTCCCCTCACTCCCCGCACCCTTTAATATCCCACCCAGTCTAATCCCACTCTCCCCTCATTCGCCACACCCTTTAATAGCCCACCCAGTCTCATCCCACTCTCCCCTCACTCGCCACACCCTTTAATATCCCACCCAATCTAATCCCACTCTCCCCTCACTCCCCACACCCTTTAATATCCCACCCAGTCTATACCCACTCTCCCCTCACTCCCCACACCCTTTAATATCCCACCCAGTCTAATCCCACACTCCCCCTCACTCCCCTCACCCTTTAATATCCCACCCAGCCTAATCCCACTCTCCCCCTCGCTCCCCACACCCTTTAATATCCCACCCAGTCTAATCCCACTCTCCCCTCACTCCCCGCAGCCTTTAATATCCCACCCAGTCTAATCCCACTCTGCCCTCACTCCCCGCACCCTTTAATATCCCCCCCAGTGTAATCCTAGTCTCTCACTACCTTCAGATCTCTGTAGACGACAGAATATTTATGAATGTGTTCCAAACCAAGGATTGTTTCCGCAATGAAAAATCGAACCTCTGGTTCCAGCAACAGACTGCGTTTCGTCAGCTGGTGGAGGTTCCCCCCTGGTGAGACAGAAATATCCATCAGTCCCTCTCTCTCTCTCAGGGAGATATCTGTACACTGACTGGTGTCTCTCAGTCCCCTCTCTCTCAGGGAGATATCTGTACACTGACTGGTGTCTCTCTGTCCCCTCTCTCTCAGGGAGATATCTGTACACTGACTGGTGTCTCTCAGTCCCCTCTCTCTCTCAGGGAGATATCTGTACACTGACTGGTGTCTCTCAGTCCTCTCTCTCTCAGGGAGATATCTGTACACTGACTGGTGTCTCTCAGTCCCCTCTCTCTCTCAGGGAGATATCTGTACACTGACTGGTGTCTCTCAGTCCCCTCTCTCTCTCTCAGGGAGATATCTGTACACTGACTGGTGTCTCTCAGTCCCCTCTCTCTCAGGGAGATATCTGTACACTGACTGGTGTCTCTCAGTCCCCTCCCTCTCAGGGAGATATCTGTCCACTGACTGGTGTCTCTCAGTCCCTCTCTCTCAGGGAGATATCTGTACACTGACTTGTGTCTCTCAGTCCTCTCTCTCTCAGGGAGATATCTGTACACTGACAGGTGTCTCTCAGTCCCCTCTCTCTCTCTCAGGGAGATATCTGTACACTGACTGGTGTCTCTCAGTCCCCTCTCTCTCTCTCAGGGAGATATCTGTACACTGACTGGTGTCTCTCAGTCCCCTCTCTCTCAGGGAGATATCTGTACACTGACTGGTGTCTCTCAGTCCCCTCCCTCTCAGGGAGATATCTGTCCACTGACTGGTGTCTCTCAGTCCCCTCTCTCTCAGGGAGATATCTGTACACTGACTGGTGTCTCTCAGTCCCCTCTCTCTCAGGGAGATATCTGTACAGATGGAGTTTAACCCTGAAAAGTGTGAGGTTGTCCATTTTGGAAGGACAAATATGAATGCGGAATACAGGGTTAACGGTAGAGTTCTTGGCATTGTGGAGGAGCAGAGAGACCTTGGAGTCTATGTTCATACATCTTTGAAAGTTGCCACTCAAGTGGATAGAGCTGTGAAGAAGGCCTATGGTGTGCTCGCGTTCATTAACAGAGGGATTGAATTTAAGAGCCGAGAGGTGATGATGCAGCTGTACAAAACTTTGGTAAGGCCACATTTGGAGTACTGTGTACAGTTCTGGTCGCCTCATTTTAGGAAGGATGTGGAAGCTTTGGAAAAGGTGCAAAGAAGATTTACCAGGATGTTACCTGGAATGGAGAGTAGGTCTTACGAGGAAAGGTTGAGGGTGCTAGGCCTTTTCTCATTAGAGCGGAGAAGGATGAGGGGCGACTTGATAGAGGTTTATAAGATGATCAGGGGAATAGATAGAGTAGACAGTCAGAGACTTTTTCCCCAGGTGGAACACACCATTACAAGGGGACATAAATTTAAGGTGAAAGGTGGAAGATATAGGAGGGATATCAGAGGTAGGTTCTTTACCCAGAGAGTAGTGGGGGCATGGAATGCACTGCCTGTGGAAGTAGTTGAGTCGGAAACATTAGGGACCTTCAAGCAGCTGTTGGATAGGTACATGGATTACGGGAAAATTATATAGTGTAGATTTATTTGTTCTCAAGGGCAGCACGGTAGCATTGTGGATAGCACAATTGCTTCACAGATCCATGGTCCCAGGTTCGATTCCGGCTTGGGTCATTGTCTGTGCGGAGTCTGCAAATCCTCCCCGTGTCTGCGTGGGTTTCCTCCGGGTGCTCCGGTTTCCTCCCGCAGTCCAAAGATGTGCGGGTTAGGTGAATTGGCCAATGATAAATTGCCCTTAATGTCCAAATTGCCCTTGGTGTTGGGTGGAGGTGTTGAGTTTGGGTAGGGTGCTCTTTCCAAGAGCTGGTGCAGACTCAAAGGGCCGAATGGCCTCCTTCTGCACTGTAAATTCAATGATAATCTATGATTAATCTAGGACAAAGGTTCGGCACAACATCGTGGGCCGAAGGGCCTGTTCTGTGCTGTATTTTCTATGTTCTATGTTCTATGTACACTGACTGGTGTCTCTCAGTCCCCTCTCTCTCAGGGAGATATCTGTACACTGACTGGTGTCTCTCAGTCCCCTCTCTCTCAGGGAGATATCTGTACACTGACTGGTGTCTCTCAGTCCACTCTCTCTCAGGGAGATATCTGTACACTGACTGGTGTCTCTCAGTCCCCTCTCTCTCAGGGAGATATCTGTACACTGACTGGTGTCTCTCAGTCCCCTCTCTCTCTCTCTCGGAGATATCTGTACACTGACTGGTGTCTCTCAGTCCCCCCTCTCTCTCAGGGAGATATCTGTACACTGACTGGTGTCTCTCAGTCCCCTCTCTCTCTCAGGGAGATATCTGTACACTGACTGGTGTCTCTCAGTCCCCTCAGGGAGATATCTGTACACTGACCGGTGTCTCTCAGTCCCCTCTCTCAGGGAGATATCTGTACACTGACTGGTGTCTCTCAGTCCCCTCTCTCTCAGGGAGATATCTGTACACTGACTGGTGTCTCTCAGTCCACTCTCTCTCAGGGAGATATCTGTACACTGACTGGTGTCTCTCAGTCCCCTCTCTCTCAGGGAGATATCTGTACACTGACTGGTGTCTCTCAGTCCCCTCTCTCTCTCTCTCGGAGATATCTGTACACTGACTGGTGTCTCTCAGTCCCCCCTCTCTCTCAGGGAGATATCTGTACACTGACTGGTGTCTCTCAGTCCCCTCTCTCTCTCAGGGAGATATCTGTACACTGACTGGTGTCTCTCAGTCCCCTCAGGGAGATATCTGTACACTGACCGGTGTCTCTCAGTCCCCTCTCTCAGGGAGATATCTGTCCACTGACTGGTGTCTCTCAGTCCCCTCTCTCTCTCCGGGAGATATCTGTCCACTGACTGGTGTCTCTCAGTCCCCTCTCTCTCAGGGAGATATCTGTACACTGACTGGTGTCTCTCAGTCCCCCCTCTCTCTCTCAGGGAGATATCTGTACACTGACTGGTATCTCTCAGTCCCCTCTCTCTCTCAGGGAGATATCTGTACACTGACTGGTGTCTCTCAGTCCCCTCTCTCTCAGGGAGATATCTGTACACTGACTGCTGTCTCTCAGTCCCCTCTCTCTCTCAGGGAGATATCTGTACACTGACTGGTGTCTCTCAGTCCTCTCTCTCAGGGAGATATCTGTACACTGACTGGTGTCTCTCAGTCCCCTTTCTCTCAGGGAGATATCTGTACACTGACTGGTGTCTCTCAGTCCCCTCTCTCTCAGGGAGATATCTGTCCACTGACTGGTATCTCTCAGTCCCCTCTCTCTCTCCGGGAGATATCTGTACACTGACTGGTGTCTCTCAGTCCCCTCTCTCTCTCCGGGAGATATCTGTACACTGACTGGTGTCTCTCAGTCCTCTCTCTCTTAGGGAGATATCTGTACACTGACTGGTGTCTCTCCGTCCCCTCTGTCTCTCAGGGAGATATCCGTACACTGACTGGTGTCTCTCAGTCCCCTCTCTCTCTCAGGGAGATATCCGTACACTGACTGGTGTCTCTCAGTCCCCTCTCATCTCCGGGAGATATCTGTACACTGACTGGTGTCTCTCAGTCCCCTCTCGCTCAGGGAGATATCTGTACACTGACTGGTGTCTCTCAGTTCCCTCTCTCTCTCAGGGAGATATCTGTACACTGACTGGTGTCTCTCAGTTCCCTCTCTCTCAGGGAGATATCTGTACACTGACTGGTGTCTCTCAGTCCCCTCTCTCTCAGGGAGATATCTGTACACTGACTGGTGTCTCTCAGTCCCCTCTCTCTCTCAGGGAGATATCTGTACACTGACTGGTGTCTCTCTGTCCCCTCTCTCTCTCAGGGAGATATCTGTACACTGACTGGTGTCTCTCAGTCCCCTCTCTCTCTGGACGATATCTGTACACTGACTGGTATCTCTCAGTC
The DNA here is from genome assembly GCF_047496885.1 of Scyliorhinus torazame. NCBI lineage: Eukaryota > Metazoa > Chordata > Chondrichthyes > Carcharhiniformes > Scyliorhinidae > Scyliorhinus > Scyliorhinus torazame. The sequence continues at coordinate 858,425 of NC_092728.1, forward strand.
CCCTCTCTCTCAGGGAGATATCTGTACACTGACTGGTATCTCTCAGTCCCCTCTCTCTCAGGGAGATATCTGTACACTGACTGGTGTCGCTCAGTCCCCTCTCTCTCAGGGAGATATCTGTACACTGACTGGTGTCTCTCAGTCCCCTCTCTCTCTCAGGGAGATATCTGTACACTGACTAGTGTCTCTCAGTCCTCTCTCTCTCTCAGGGAGATATCTGTACACTGACTGGTGCCTCTCAGTCCCCTCTCTCGCATGACGATATCTGTACACTGACTGGTGTCTCTCAGTCCCCTCTCTCTCTCAGGGAGATATCTGTACACTGACTGGGGTCTCTCAGTCCTCTCTCTCTCAGGGAGATATCTGTACACTGACTGGTGTCTCTCAGTCCCCTCTCTCTCAGGGAGATATCTGTACACTGACTGGTATCTCTCAGTCCCCTCTCTCTCAGGGAGATATCTGTACACTGACTGGTGTCTCTCAGTCCCCTCTCTCTCTGGACGATATCTGTACACTGACTGGTGTCTCTCAGTCCCCTCTCTCTCAGGGAGATATCTGTACACTGACTGGTGTCTCTCAGTCCCCTCTCTCTCTCAGCGAGATATCTGTACACTGACTGGTGTCTCTCAGTCTCCCCTCCCTCTCAGGGAGATATCTGTACACTGACTGGTGTCTCTCAGTCCCCTCTCTCTCTCAGGGAGATATCTGTACACTGACTGGTGTCTTTCAGTCCCCTCTCTCTCAGGGAGATATCTGTACACTGACTGGTGTCTCTCAGTCCCCTCTCTCTCAGGGAGATATCTGTACACTGACTGGTGTCTCTCTGTCCCCTCTCTCTCTGAGGGAGATATCCGTACACTGACTGGTGTCTCTCACTCCCCTCTCTCTCAGGGAGATATCTGTACACTGACTGGTGTCTCTCAGTCCCCTCTCTCTCTGGACGATATCTGTACACTGACTGGTATCTCTCAGTCCCCTCTCTCTCAGGGAGAAATCTGTACACTGACTGGTGTCTCTCAGTCCCCTCTCTCTCAGGGAGATATCTGTACACTGACTGGTGTCTCTCAGTCCCCTCTCTCTCTCTCAGGGAGATATCTGTACACTGACTGGTGTCTCTCTGTCCCCTCTCTCAGGGAGATATCTGTACACTGACTGGTGTCTCTCAGTCCCCTCTCTCAGGGAGATATCTGTACACTGACTGGTGTCTCTCAGTCCCCTCTCTCTCAGGGAGATATCTGTACACTGACTGGTGTCTCTCAGTCCCCTCTCTCTCTCAGGGAGATATCTGTACACTGACTGGTGTCTCTCAGTCCCCTCTCTCTCTCAGGGAGATATCTGTACACTGACTGGTGTCTCTCAGTCCCCTCTCTCTCTCAGGGAGATATCTGTACACTGACTGGTGTCTCTCAGTCCCCTCTCTCTCTCAGGGAGATATCTGTACACTGACTGGTGTCTCTCAGTCCCCTCTCTCTCTCTCAGGGAGATATCTGTACACTGACTGGTGTCTCTCAGTCCTCTCTCTCTCAGGGAGATATCTGTACACTGACTGGTGTCTCTCAGTCCCCTCTCTCTCTCTCAGGGCGATATCTGTACACTGACTGGTGTCTCTCAGTCCACTCTCTCTCAGGGAGATATCTGTACACTGACTGGTGTCTCTCAGTCCCCTCTCTCTCAGGGAGATATCTGTACACTGACTGGTGTCTCTCAGTCCCCTCTCTCTCTCTCGGAGATATCTGTACACTGACTGGTGTCTCTCAGTCCCCCCTCTCTCTCAGGGAGATATCTGTACACTGACTGGTGTCTCTCAGTCCCCTCTCTCTCTCAGGGAGATATCTGTACACTGACTGGTGTCTCTCAGTCCCCTCAGGGAGATATCTGTACACTGACCGGTGTCTCTCAGTCCCCTCTCTCAGGGAGATATCTGTCCACTGACTGGTGTCTCTCAGTCCCCTCTCTATCTCAGGGAGATATCTGTACACTGACTGGTGTCTCTCAGTCCCCTCTCTCTCTCCGGGAGATATCTGTCCACTGACTGGTGTCTCTCAGTCCCCTCTCTCTCTCAGGGAGATATCTGTACACTGACTGGTGTCTCTCAGTCCCCCCTCTCTCTCTCAGGGAGATATCTGTACACTGACTGGTATCTCTCAGTCCCCTCTCTCTCTCAGGGAGATATCTGTACACTGACTGGTGTCTCTCAGTCCCCCCTCTCTCTCAGGGAGATATCTGTACACTGACTGGTGTCTCTCAGTCCTCTCTCTCAGGGAGATATCTGTACACTGACTGGTGTCTCTCAGTCCCCTTTCTCTCTCAGGGAGATATCTGTACACTGACTGGTGTCTCTCAGTCCTCTCTCTCAGGGAGATATCTGTACACTGACTGGTGTCTCTCAGTCCCCCCTCTCTCTCTCAGGGAGATATCTGTACACTGACTGGTATCTCTCAGTCCCCTCTCTCTCTCAGGGAGATATCTGTACACTGACTGGTGTCTCTCAGTCCCCTTTCTCTCAGGGAGATATCTGTCCACTGACTGGTATCTCTCAGTCCCCTCTCTCTCTCCGGGAGATATCTGTACACTGACTGGTGTCTCTCAGTCCCCTCTCTCTCTCCGGGAGATATCTGTACACTGACTGGTGTCTCTCAGTCCTCTCTCTCTTAGGGAGATATCTGTACACTGACTGGTGTCTCTCCGTCCCCTCTGTCTCTCAGGGAGATATCCGTACACTGACTGGTGTCTCTCAGTCCCCTCTCTCTCTCAGGGAGATATCCGTACACTGACTGGTGTCTCTCAGTCCCCTCTCATCTCCGGGAGATATCTGTACACTGACTGGTGTCTCTCAGTCCCCTCTCGCTCAGGGAGATATCTGTACACTGACTGGTGTCTCTCAGTTCCCTCTCTCTCTCAGGGAGATATCTGTACACTGACTGGTGTCTCTCAGTTCCCTCTCTCTCAGGGAGATATCTGTACACTGACTGGTGTCTCTCAGTCCCCTCTCTCTCAGGGAGATATCTGTACACTGACTGGTGTCTCTCAGTCCCCTCTCTCTCTCTCAGGGAGATATCTGTACACTGACTGGTGTCTCTCTGTCCCCTCTCTCTCTCAGGGAGATATCTGTACACTGACTGGTGTCTCTCAGTCCCCTCTCTCTCTGGACGATATCTGTACACTGACTGGTATCTCTCAGTCCCCTCTCTCTCAGGGAGATATCTGTACACTGACTGGTATCTCTCAGTCCCCTCTCTCTCAGGGAGATATCTGTACACTGACTGGTGTCGCTCAGTCCCCTCTCTCTCAGGGAGATATCTGTACACTGACTGGTGCCTCTCAGTCCCCTCTCTCTCAGGGAGATATCTGTACACTGACTGGTGTCTCTCAGTCCCCTCTCTCTCAGGGAGATATCTGTACACTGACTGGTGTCTCTCAGTCCCCTCTCTCTCTCAGGGAGATATCTGTACACTGACTAGTGTCTCTCAGTCCTCTCTCTCTCTCAGGGAGATATCTGTACACTGACTGGTGCCTCTCAGTCCCCTCTCTCGCAGGACGATATCTGTACACTGACTGGTATCTCTCAGTCCCCTCTCTCTCAGGGAGATATCTGTACACTGACTGGTGTCTCTCAGTCCCCTCTCTCTCTGGACGATATCTGTACACTGACTGGTATCTCTCAGTCCCATCTCTCTCAGGGAGATATCTGTACACTGACTGGTGTCTCTCAGTCCCCTCTCTCTCAGGGAGATATCTGTACACTGACTGGTGTCTCTCAGTCCCCTCTCTCTCTCAGGGAGATATCTGTACACTGACTGGTGTCTCTCAGTCCCCTCTCTCTCAGGGAGATATCTGTACACTGACTGGTGTCTCTCAGTCCCCTCTCTCTCTCAGCGAGATATCTGTACACTGACTGGTGTCTCTCAGTCTCCCCTCCCTCTCAGGGAGATATCTGTACACTGACTGGTGTCTCTCAGTCCCCTCTCTCTCTCAGGGAGATATCTGTACACTGACTGGTGTCTCTCAGTCCCCTCTCTCTCAGGGAGATATCTGTACACTGACTGGTGTCTCTCAGTCCCCTCTCTCTCAGGGAGATATCTGTACACTGACTGGTGTCTCTCTGTCCCCTCTCTCTCTGAGGGAGATATCCGTACACTGACTGGTGTCTCTCACTCCCCTCTCTCTCAGGGAGATATCTGTACACTGACTGGTGTCTCTCAGTCCCCTCTCTCTCTGGACGATATCTGTACACTGACTGGTATCTCTCAGTCCCCTCTCTCTCAGGGAGATATCTGTACACTGACTGGTGTCTCTCAGTCCCCTCTCTCTCAGGGAGATATCTGTACACTGACTGGTGTCTCTCAGTCCCCTCTCTCTCTCTCAGGGAGATATCTGTACACTGACTGGTGTCTCTCAGTCCCCTCTCTCTCTCAGGGAGATATCTGTACACTGACTGGTGTCTCTCAGTCCCCTCTCTCAGGGAGATATCTGTACACTGACTGGTGTCTCTCAGTCCCCTCTCTCTCAGGGAGATATCTGTACACTGACTGGTGTCTCTCAGTCCCCTCTCTCTCTCAGGGAGATATCTGTACACTGACTGGTGTCTCTCAGTCCCCTCTCTCTCTCAGGGAGATATCTGTACACTGACTGGTGTCTCTCAGTCCCCTCTCTCTCTCAGGGAGATATCTGTACACTGACTGGTGTCTCTCAGTCCCCTCTCTCTCTCTCAGGGAGATATCTGTACACTGACTGGTGTCTCTCAGTCCCCTCTCTCTCTGTCAGGGAGATATCTGTACACTGACTGGTGTCTCTCAGTCCCCTCTCTCTCTCAGGGAGATATCTGTACACTGACTGGTGTCTCTCAGTCCCCCTCTCTCTCTCAGGGAGGTATCTGTACACTGACTGGTGTCTCTCAGTCCCCCTCTCTCTCTCAGGGAGATATCTGTACACTGACTGGTGTCTCTCAGTCCTCTCTCTCTCTCAGGGAGATAGCTGTACACTGACTGGTGTCTCTCAGTCCCCTCTCTCTCTCAGGGAGATATCTGTACACTGACTGGTGTCTGTCAGTCCCCTCTTTCTCTCAGGGAGATATCTGTACACTGACTGGTGTCTCTCAGTCCCCTCTCTCTCAGGGAGATATCTGTACACTGACAGGTGTCTCTCAGTCCCCTCTCTCTCTCAGGGAGATATCTGTACACTGACTGGTGTCTCTCAGTCCCCTCTCTCTCAGGGAGATATCTGTACACTGACTGGTGTCTCTCAGTCCTCTCTCTCAGGGAGATATCTGTACACTGACTGGTGTCTCTCACTCCCCTCTCTCTCAGGGAGATATCTGTACACTGACTGGTGTCTCTGAGTCCTCTCTCTCTCAGGGAGATATCCGTACACTGACTGGTGTCTCTCAGTCCCCCCTCTCTCTCAGGGAGATATCTGTACACTGACTGGTGTCTCTCAGTCCCCTCTCTCTCTCTCAGGGCGATATCTGTACACTGACTGGTGTCTCTCAGTCCACTCTCTCTCAGGGAGATATCTGTACACTGACTGGTGTCTCTCAGTCCCCTCTCTCTCAGGGAGATATCTGTACACTGACTGGTGTCTCTCAGTCCCCTCTCTCTCTCTCGGAGATATCTGTACACTGACTGGTGTCTCTCAGTCCCCCCTCTCTCTCAGGGAGATATCTGTACACTGACTGGTGTCTCTCAGTCCCCTCTCTCTCTCAGGGAGATATCTGTACACTGACTGGTGTCTCTCAGTCCCCTCAGGGAGATATCTGTACACTGACCGGTGTCTCTCAGTCCCCTCTCTCAGGGAGATATCTGTCCACTGACTGGTGTCTCTCAGTCCCCTCTCTATCTCAGGGAGATATCTGTACACTGACTGGTGTCTCTCAGTCCCCTCTCTCTCTCCGGGAGATATCTGTCCACTGACTGGTGTCTCTCAGTCCCCTCTCTCTCTCAGGGAGATATCTGTACACTGACTGGTGTCTCTCAGTCCCCCCTCTCTCTCTCAGGGAGATATCTGTACACTGACTGGTATCTCTCAGTCCCCTCTCTCTCTCAGGGAGATATCTGTACACTGACTGGTGTCTCTCAGTCCCCCCTCTCTCTCAGGGAGATATCTGTACACTGACTGGTGTCTCTCAGTCCTCTCTCTCAGGGAGATATCTGTACACTGACTGGTGTCTCTCAGTCCCCTTTCTCTCTCAGGGAGATATCTGTACACTGACTGGTGTCTCTCAGTCCTCTCTCTCAGGGAGATATCTGTACACTGACTGGTGTCTCTCAGTCCCCCCTCTCTCTCTCAGGGAGATATCTGTACACTGACTGGTATCTCTCAGTCCCCTCTCTCTCTCAGGGAGATATCTGTACACTGACTGGTGTCTCTCAGTCCCCTTTCTCTCAGGGAGATATCTGTCCACTGACTGGTATCTCTCAGTCCCCTCTCTCTCTCCGGGAGATATCTGTACACTGACTGGTGTCTCTCAGTCCCCTCTCTCTCTCCGGGAGATATCTGTACACTGACTGGTGTCTCTCAGTCCTCTCTCTCTTAGGGAGATATCTGTACACTGACTGGTGTCTCTCCGTCCCCTCTGTCTCTCAGGGAGATATCCGTACACTGACTGGTGTCTCTCAGTCCCCTCTCTCTCTCAGGGAGATATCCGTACACTGACTGGTGTCTCTCAGTCCCCTCTCATCTCCGGGAGATATCTGTACACTGACTGGTGTCTCTCAGTCCCCTCTCGCTCAGGGAGATATCTGTACACTGACTGGTGTCTCTCAGTTCCCTCTCTCTCTCAGGGAGATATCTGTACACTGACTGGTGTCTCTCAGTTCCCTCTCTCTCAGGGAGATATCTGTACACTGACTGGTGTCTCTCAGTCCCCTCTCTCTCAGGGAGATATCTGTACACTGACTGGTGTCTCTCAGTCCCCTCTCTCTCTCTCAGGGAGATATCTGTACACTGACTGGTGTCTCTCTGTCCCCTCTCTCTCTCAGGGAGATATCTGTACACTGACTGGTGTCTCTCAGTCCCCTCTCTCTCTGGACGATATCTGTACACTGACTGGTATCTCTCAGTCCCCTCTCTCTCAGGGAGATATCTGTACACTGACTGGTATCTCTCAGTCCCCTCTCTCTCAGGGAGATATCTGTACACTGACTGGTGTCGCTCAGTCCCCTCTCTCTCAGGGAGATATCTGTACACTGACTGGTGCCTCTCAGTCCCCTCTCTCTCAGGGAGATATCTGTACACTGACTGGTGTCTCTCAGTCCCCTCTCTCTCAGGGAGATATCTGTACACTGACTGGTGTCTCTCAGTCCCCTCTCTCTCTCAGGGAGATATCTGTACACTGACTAGTGTCTCTCAGTCCTCTCTCTCTCTCAGGGAGATATCTGTACACTGACTGGTGCCTCTCAGTCCCCTCTCTCGCAGGACGATATCTGTACACTGACTGGTATCTCTCAGTCCCCTCTCTCTCAGGGAGATATCTGTACACTGACTGGTGTCTCTCAGTCCCCTCTCTCTCTGGACGATATCTGTACACTGACTGGTATCTCTCAGTCCCATCTCTCTCAGGGAGATATCTGTACACTGACTGGTGTCTCTCAGTCCCCTCTCTCTCAGGGAGATATCTGTACACTGACTGGTGTCTCTCAGTCCCCTCTCTCTCTCAGGGAGATATCTGTACACTGACTGGTGTCTCTCAGTCCCCTCTCTCTCAGGGAGATATCTGTACACTGACTGGTGTCTCTCAGTCCCCTCTCTCTCTCAGCGAGATATCTGTACACTGACTGGTGTCTCTCAGTCTCCCCTCCCTCTCAGGGAGATATCTGTACACTGACTGGTGTCTCTCAGTCCCCTCTCTCTCTCAGGGAGATATCTGTACACTGACTGGTGTCTCTCAGTCCCCTCTCTCTCAGGGAGATATCTGTACACTGACTGGTGTCTCTCAGTCCCCTCTCTCTCAGGGAGATATCTGTACACTGACTGGTGTCTCTCTGTCCCCTCTCTCTCTGAGGGAGATATCCGTACACTGACTGGTGTCTCTCACTCCCCTCTCTCTCAGGGAGATATCTGTACACTGACTGGTGTCTCTCAGTCCCCTCTCTCTCTGGACGATATCTGTACACTGACTGGTATCTCTCAGTCCCCTCTCTCTCAGGGAGATATCTGTACACTGACTGGTGTCTCTCAGTCCCCTCTCTCTCAGGGAGATATCTGTACACTGACTGGTGTCTCTCAGTCCCCTCTCTCTCTCTCAGGGAGATATCTGTACACTGACTGGTGTCTCTCAGTCCCCTCTCTCTCTCAGGGAGATATCTGTACACTGACTGGTGTCTCTCAGTCCCCTCTCTCAGGGAGATATCTGTACACTGACTGGTGTCTCTCAGTCCCCTCTCTCTCAGGGAGATATCTGTACACTGACTGGTGTCTCTCAGTCCCCTCTCTCTCTCAGGGAGATATCTGTACACTGACTGGTGTCTCTCAGTCCCCTCTCTCTCTCAGGGAGATATCTGTACACTGACTGGTGTCTCTCAGTCCCCTCTCTCTCTCAGGGAGATATCTGTACACTGACTGGTGTCTCTCAGTCCCCTCTCTCTCTCTCAGGGAGATATCTGTACACTGACTGGTGTCTCTCAGTCCCCTCTCTCTCTGTCAGGGAGATATCTGTACACTGACTGGTGTCTCTCAGTCCCCTCTCTCTCTCAGGGAGATATCTGTACACTGACTGGTGTCTCTCAGTCCCCCTCTCTCTCTCAGGGAGGTATCTGTACACTGACTGGTGTCTCTCAGTCCCCCTCTCTCTCTCAGGGAGATATCTGTACACTGACTGGTGTCTCTCAGTCCTCTCTCTCTCTCAGGGAGATAGCTGTACACTGACTGGTGTCTCTCAGTCCCCTCTCTCTCTCAGGGAGATATCTGTACACTGACTGGTGTCTGTCAGTCCCCTCTTTCTCTCAGGGAGATATCTGTACACTGACTGGTGTCTCTCAGTCCCCTCTCTCTCAGGGAGATATCTGTACACTGACAGGTGTCTCTCAGTCCCCTCTCTCTCTCAGGGAGATATCTGTACACTGACTGGTGTCTCTCAGTCCCCTCTCTCTCAGGGAGATATCTGTACACTGACTGGTGTCTCTCAGTCCTCTCTCTCAGGGAGATATCTGTACACTGACTGGTGTCTCTCACTCCCCTCTCTCTCAGGGAGATATCTGTACACTGACTGGTGTCTCTGAGTCCTCTCTCTCTCAGGGAGATATCCGTACACTGACTGGTGTCTCTCAGTCCCCCCTCTCTCTCAGGGAGATATCTGTACACTGACTGGTGTCTCTCAGTCCCCTCTCTCTCTCAGGGCGATATCTGTACACTGACTGGTGTCTCTCAGTCCCCTCTCTCTCAGGGAGATATCTGTACACTGACTGGTGTCTCTCAGTCCCCTCTCTCTCAGGGAGATATCTGTACACTGACTGGTGTCTCTCAGTCCCCTCTCTCTCTCAGGGAGATATCTGTACACTGACTGGTGTCTCTCAGTCCTCTCTCTCTCAGGGAGATATCTGTGCACTGACTGGTGTCTCTCAGTCCTCTCTCTCTCAGGGAGATATCTGTACACTGACTGGTGTCTCTCAGTCCCCTCTCTCTCTCAGGGAGATATCTGTACACTGACTGGTGTCTCTCAGTTCCCTCTCTCTCTCAGGGAGATATCTGTACACTGACTGGTGTCTCTCAGTCCCCTCTCTCTCAGGGAGATATCTGTACACTGACTGGTGTCTCTCAGTCCCCTCTCTCTCTCAGGGAGATATCTGTACACTGACTGGTGTCTCTCAGTCCCCTCTCTCAGGGAGATATCTGTGCACTGACTGGTGTCTCTCAGTCCTCTCTCTCTCAGGGAAATATCTGTACACTGACTGGTGTCTCTCAGTCCTCTCTCTCTCAGGGAGATATCTGTACACTGACTGGTGTCTCTCAGTCCCCTCTCTCTCTCAGGGAGATATCTGTACACTGACTGGTGTCTCTCAGTCCCCTCTCTCTCAGGGAGATATCTGTACACTGACTGGTGTCTCTCAGTCCTCTCTCTCTCAGGGAGATATCTGTACACTGACTGGTGTCTCTCAGTCCCCTCTCTCTCTCAGGGAGATATCTGTACACTGACTGGTGTCTCTCAGTCCCCTCTCTCTCAGGGAGATATCTGTACACTGACTGGTGTCTCTCAGTCCCCTCTCTCTCAGGGAGATATCTGTACACTGACTGGTGTCTCTCAGTCCCCTCTCTCTCAGGGAGATATCTGTACACTGACTGGTGTCTCTCAGTCCTCTCTCTCTCAGGGAGATATCTGTACACTGACTGGTGTCTCTCAGTCCCCTCTCTCTCAGGGAGATATCTGTACACTGACTGGTGTCTCTCAGTCCCCTCTCTCTCAGGGAGATATCTGTACACTGACTGGTGTCTCTCAGTCCCCTCTCTCTCAGGGAGATATCTGTACACTGACTGGTGTCTCTCAGTCCCCACTCTCTCTCAGGGAGATATCTGTACACTGACTGGTGTCTCTCAGTCCCCTCTCTCTCAGGGAGATATCTGTACACTGACTGGTGTCTCTCAGTCCCCTCTCTCTCAGGGAGATATCTGTACACTGACTGGTGTCTCTCAGTCCCCTCTCTCTCTCAGGGAGATATCTGTACACTGACTGGTGTCTCTCAGTCCCCTCTCTCTCTCAGGGAGATATCTGTACACTATCTGTCGTCTCTGATCTTCACTTACCTGCCATGTAATCGAGGATATAGCAGAGTGTTTCTGGGGTTTGGAATGTGTATGTCATTTGTACGATGAAGGGGCAATCCTGTAGGCGACAGAGAGAGGGGAAGGGTGAGAGAAAGCTTCAGGAAACCGGGAGGCCTGAGGCCTTCGCATGGCCCACCACCTGCTCAATGGCCGGTACTTGGGAAAGGTGGACCTATTTCACCAAGGGATAATCCCCCATTTCTCTGCCGATGTTCTTCAAGAATCCTTGGGGCTCTAAACTCTTCCATTTGCCATTGGGTAAGTCTACGTCCCCTTGTGAGGGAGCCTCTGGAGTTACGCCATCCACTTCTCATCTCTGTCATGATATTCAGATAAACATCATGGTGCAAACACACACAGTCACTGATGGACAGATCAACGGACCAATCAACACACACGCAACATCACAGCCAATCACCAGTGAGAGCACACACACTATAAAACAGGGAACACGACACTTCCCGCTCATTCCAGCAGGAGACAGCTCAGGGCACAGAGCTCACAGCGAGCCACTCAGACATACAGCGTGTGCTCAGTGCCTCTCCAAGATAGTGTTCGGGCTGGGTCCCCAGGTTAGAGGGTAATGAACGAACCACAGCAACCAGTTTACAGATGTTAATACTATTAGTAATAAAACTGAGTTGTACCATCCACAACCGTGTTGGTTTGTCTGTGTAGCGGAGCACCCAACACGACATAGTACCAGGAGTGGAACCCAGTACCTGTGAGACCTACCTACGCATCCTCAGGAATCCGCCATCCTGCGCCATGGACACCATCAGCCCCCCGCAGCCGCTCCGAATCGCTGGAGATCTCGGCGTTAACTGGAAGCTGTTTAAACAGCGCTTCCAGTTCTTCCTAGGAGCCACAGACAGGGAGAATGCTTCGGACACCAGGAAAATCGCCCTCCTCCTCTCCACGGCAGGGCAACAGGCCATCCACATCTACAACTCCCTGGTGTTCGCAGAAGGCGAGGACAAGACCAAGTACAAGACGGTCCTTCTCAAACTCGAGCAACACTTCAGCGTCGAGGTGAACGAGAGTTTCGAGAGGTATCTCTTCCAGCAGCGCCTGCAGGGTAAGGATGAGCCCTTTCAATCTTTCCTAACACACCTCTGTATCCTCGCGCAGTCCTGCGGTTACGAGGCCACCTCCGATTCCATGATTCGGGACCAGATAGTTTTTGGGGTCACCTCGGGCACCCTACGCCAGCAGCTCCTCAAAATTAAAAGCCTCACCCTCGCCACCGCCATCGAAGCCTGCGTCCTCCATGAAAACGCGACCAGCCGCTACTCCCAATTCCAGGCAGCCGAATCGGCACGGCAGGGGTCCCACGAGGCCGAGCGGGTCCAGTCCATCGAGTTCCTCCTGGCCCGCGGCCCGGACGAGGGCGGCCATTTCACGCGCTTTTCGCGGCCTCCCGCGCTTGTACGCGCCAAAAGAGACGCCGACGCAGAGGGACGCGACGTGCAGGCACGCTCTACGCAGGACCGAACTGCGCATGCGCGATGGCTTTGTTTGCACTGAGTGCTGAATTTGGGTGCATTTGAGTGCTACAGTGAGAGTTTGGTGACCGAGGGAGTGCTGAATTTGGGTGCATTTGAGTGCTACAGTGAGAGTTTGGTGACTGAGGGAGTGCTGAATTTGGTGCATTTGAGTGCTACAGTGAGAGTTTGGTGACTGAGGGAGTTAGGTGAGGAGGGAGTACGGTGCTCCTTTCATTTTGTTTCCTACATTTCCGCAAAGAGCGAGAAGGGAGCCGGGAGTTTACAGAGAGTGCAGCTGACTGGGAGCGGAGTCGGAGGGCGGAGGTCCAGTTGGTCCACACGGCAGCTATATTCTGTCAGGTAAGAGGGGATGGAGGCCAGTTACATGCTCCTCCTGTAGGATGTGGGTGGTGAGGGATACCACCGGTGTCCCCGCTGACTATACCTGCGGGAAATGCACCCAACTCCAGCTCCTCAGAGACCGTGTTAGGGAACTGGAGCTGGAGCTGGATGAACTTCGGATCATCCGGGAGGCAGAGGGGGTGATAGAGAAGAGTTACAGGGAGGTAACCACACCCAAGGTACAGGACAAGAGTAGCTGGGTTACCGTCAGGGCGAAAAAAACAAACAGGCAGAAAGTGCAGGGATCCCTCGTGGCCGTTCCCCTTCAAAACAAGTATACCGTTTTGGATGCTGTTGGGGGGGGGATGACCTACCGGGGGAAGGCCCTAGCGGCCAGGTCTCTGGCACTGAGTCTGGCTCTGGGGCTCAAAAGGGAAGGGGGGAGAATAGAAAAGCAATAGTTGTAGGAGATTCAATGGTTAGGGGAATAGATAGGAGATTCTGTGGTCGCGAGCGAGACTCCCGGAAGGTATGTTGCCTCCCGGGTGCCAGGGCCAGGGATGTCTCGGATCGTGTCTTCAGGATCCTTAAGGGGGAGGGGGAGCAGCCAGAAGTCGTGGTGCACATTGGTACCAACGACATAGGTAGGAAAAGGGGTGTGGAGGTAATAAACGAGTTTAGGGAGTTAGGCTGGAAGTTAAAAGCCAGGACAGACAGAGTTGTCATCTCTGGTTTGTTGCCGGTGCCACGTGATAGCGAGGCTAGGAATAGGGAGAGAGTGCAGTTGAACACGTGGCTGCAGGAATGGTGTAGGAGGGAGGGCTTCAGGTATTTGGATAATTGGAGCGCATTCTGGGGAAGGTGGGACCTGTACAAGCAGGACGGGTTGCATCTGAACCAGAGGGGCACCAATATCCTGGGAGGGAGGTTTTCTAGTACTCTTCGGGAGGGTTTAAACTAATTTGGCAGGGGAATGGGAACCGGATTTGTAGTCCAGCAACTAAGGTAGCCGATATTCAGGACGCCAAAGCGTGTAATGAGGCAGTGGGGAAGGGAACACTGACAAAGGAGAGTACTTGCAGGCACGGAGATGGGCTGAAGTGTGTGTACTTCAACGCAAGAAGCATCAGGAATAAGGTGGGTGAACTTAAGGCATGGATCGGTACTTGGGACTACGATGTGGTGGCCATCACGGAAACTTGGATAGAAGAGGGACAGAAATGGTTGTTGGAGGTCCCTGGTTATAGATGTTTCAATAAGATTAGGGAGGGTGGTAAAAGAGGTGGGGGGGTTGCATTGTTAATTAGAGATAGTATAACAGCTGCAGAAAGGCAGTTTGAGGAGTATCACCCTATTGAGGTAGTATGGGTTGAAGTCAGAAATAGGAAAGGAGCAGTCACCTTGTTAGGAGTTTTCTATAGGCTTCCCAATAGTAACAGAGATGTGGAGGAACAGATTGGGAAACAGATTTTGGAAAGGTGCAGAAGTCACAGGGTAGTAGTCATGGGCGACTTTAACTTCCCAAACATTGAGTGGAAACTCTTTAGATCAAATAGTTTGGATGGGGTGGTGTTTGTGCAGTGTGTCCAGGAAGCTTTTCTAACACAGTATGTAGATTGTCCGACCAGAGGGGAGGCCATATTGGATTTAGTACTTGGTAATGAACCAGGGAAAGTGGTAGATTTGTTAGTGGGGGAGCATTTTGGAGATAGTGACCACAATTCTGTGACTTTCACTTTAGTAATGGAGAGGGATAGGTGCGTGCAACAGGCCAAGGTTTACAATTGGGGGAAGGGTAAATACGATGTTGTCAGGCAAGAATTGAAGTGCATAAGTTGGGAACATAGGCTGTCAGGGAAGGACACAAGTGAAATGTGGAACTTGTTCAAGGAACAGGTACTACGTGTCCTTGATATGTATGTCCCTGTCAGGCAGGGAAGAGATGGTCGAGTGAGGGAACCATGGTTGACAAGAGAGGTTGAATGTCTTGTTAAGAGGAAAAAGGAGACTTATGTAAGGCTGAGGAAACAAGGTTCAGACAGGGCACTGGAGGGATACAAGATAGCCAGGAGGGAACTGAAGAAAGGGATTAGGAGAGCTAAGAGAGGGCATGAACAATCTTTGGTGGGTAGGATCAAGGAAAACCCCAAGGCCTTTTACACATATGTGAGAAATATGAGAATGACGAGAGCGAGGGTAGGTCCGATCAAGGACAGTAGCGGGAGATTGTGTATAGAGTCTGAAGAGATAGGAGAGGTCTTGAACGAGTACCTTTCTTCAGTATTTATGAATGAGAGGGGCTATATTGTTGGAGAGGACAGTGTGAAACAGATTGGTAAGCTCGAGGAAATACTTGTTAGGAAGGAAGATGTGTTGGGCATTTTGAAAAACTTGAGGATAGACAAGTCCCCCGGGCCTGACGGGATATATCCAAGGATTCTATGGGAAGCAAGAGATGAAATTGCAGAGCCGTTGGCAATTATCTTTTCGTCCTCACTGTCAACAGGGGTGGTACCAGGGGATTGGAGAGTGGTGAATGTCGTGCCCCTGTTCAAAAAAGGGACTCGGGATAACCCTGGGAATTACAGGCCAGTTAGTCTTACTTCGGTGGTAGGCAAAGTAATGGAAAGGGTACTGAAGGATAGGATTTCTGAGCATCTGGAAAGACACTGCTTGATTCGGGATAGTCAGCACGGATTTGTGAGGGGTAGGTCTTGCCTTACAAATCTTATTGAATTCTTTGAGGAGGTGACCAAGCATGTGGATGAAGGTAAAGCAGTGGATGTAGTGTACATGGATTTTAGTAAGGCATTTGATAAAGTTCCCCATGGTAGGCTTCTGCAGAATGTAAGGAGGCATGGGACAGTGGGAAATTTGGCCAGTTGGATAACGAACTGGCTAACCGATAGAAGTCAGAGAGTGGTGGTGGATGGCAAATATTCAGCCTGGATCCCAGTTACCAGTGGCGTACCGCAGGGATCAGTTCTGGGTCCTCTGCTGTTTGTGATTTTCATTAATGACTTGGATGAGGGAGTTGAAGGGTGGGTCAGTAAATTTGCAGACGATACGAAGATTGGTGGAGTTGTGGATAGTGAGGAGGGCTGTTGTCGGCTGCAAAGAGACATAGATAGGATGCAGAGCTGGGCTGAGAAGTGGCAGATGGAGTTTAACCCTGAAAAGTGTGAGGTTGTCCATTTTGGAAGGACAAATATGAATGCGGAATACAGGGTTAACGGTAGAGTTCTTGGCAATGTGGAGGAGCAGTGAGATCTTGGGGTCTATGTTCATACATCTTTGAAAGTTGCCACTCAAGTGGATAGAGCTGTGAAGAAGGCCTATGGTGTGCTCGCGTTCATTAACAGAGGGATTGAATTTAAGAGCCGAGAGGTGATGATGCAGCTGTACAAAACTTTGGTAAGGCCACATTTGGAGTACTGTGTACAGTTCTGGTCGCCTCATTTTAGGAAGGATGTGGAAGCTTTGGAAAAGGTGCAAAGGAGATTTACCAGGATGTTGCCTGGAATGGAGAGGAGGTCTTACGAGGAAAGGTTGAGGGTGCTAGGCCTTTTCTCATTAGAGCGGAGAAGGATGAGGGGCGACTTGATAGAGGTTTATAAGATGATCAGGGGAATAGATAGAGTAGACAGTCAGAGACTTTTTCCCCGGGTGGAACAAACCATTACAAGGGGACATAAATTTAAGGTGAAAGGTGGAAGATATAGGAGGGATATCAGAGGTAGGTTCTTTACCCAGAGAGTAGTGGGGGCATGGAATGCACTGCCTGTGGAAGTAATTGAGTCGGAAACATTAGGGACCTTCAAGCAGCTATTGGATAGGTACATGGATTACGGTAAAATGATATAGTGTAGATTTATTTGTTCTTAAGGGCAGCACGGTAGCATTGTGGATAGCACAATTGCTTCACAGCTCCAGGGTCCCAGGTTCGATTCCCGGCTTGGGTCACTGTCTGTGCGGAGTCTGCACGTCCTCCCCGTGTCTGCGTGGGTTTCCTCCGGGTGCTCCGGTTTCCTCCCACAGTCCAAAGATGTGCGGGTTAGGTGAATTGGCCAATGATAAATTGCCCTTAGTGTCCAAAATTGCCCTTAGCGTTGGGTGGAGGTGTTGACCTTGGGTAGGGTGCTCTTTCCAAGAGCCGGTGCAGACTCAGGGGGCCGAATGGCCTCCTTCTGCACTGTAAATTCAATGATAATCTATGATTAATCTAGGACAAAGGTTCGGCACAACATCGTGGGCCGAAGGGCCTGTTCTGTGCTGTATTTTTCTATGTTCTGTGACGTCACGGCGTGCGGCAACTGTGGATCCGCACATCTAAAGCGGCAATGTCCGGACAAAGCGCGACAATGCCTCCGCTGTGATGGGCCACTACGCTGCCCGCTGTCGAGCAGCTCAACCTGCCAACGCTCCCCAACTCCGCCAGCCTCGCAGGGACGTGCGGACCATTCAGCCCCCATACTCCGAGTCATATCCGGACCATGTACAGACCGGTGATACAGACGACCGGGAAGCCTTCCGCGTCGCGGTCATCGACAGGAACCGGATGTCCCCAAGCAGGACCCACCAGCCGATGCCAGTGAACCGCGTTAATCCGGGTGATGAATGGTGTGCCACCCTAACGGTCAACCGATCACCAATCACATTCCGTCTGGACACTGGCGCCTCCGCCAACCTGATAGCACGGTCAGCCTTCTACACCTTGGAGGTCAGACCACCAATTCGGCCGTCCTGCTGTCAGATGGTCGACTACAATGGGAACGTTATCCCGGCCATGGGGTCCTGCCAGCTCGAGGTCACACACAATGCACACACGGCCACACTGTCCTTCGAGATTGTTGGATCGTCGAAGGACTCCCTGCTGGGCGCACAGGCGTGCAAGATCCCCCACCTCGTTCAGCGGGTACACGCTCTGTCTCCAGAAGGCACGATGTGGAGATGCCGGCGTTGGACTGGGGTGAGCACAGTACGAAGTCTTACAACACCAGGTTAAAGTCCAACAGGTTTGTTTCGATGTCACTAGCTTTCGGAGCGCTGCTCCTTCCTCGGGTGAATGAAGAGGTCTGTTCCAGAGACATATATATAGACAAATTCAACGATGCCAAACAATGCTTGGAATGCGAGCATTAGCAGGTGATTAAATTTTTACAGGACCTACTCACCGCACAGGACCTTCAACCGACGTTATACACCAGATACATCGATGACATTTTTTTCCTTTGGACCCACGGCGAAGAATCACTGAAGCGACTACACGATGACATTAATAAGTTCCATCCAACCATCAGACTCACCATGGACTACTCTCCAAAATCAGTTGCATTCTTGGACACACTCGTCTCCATCAAGGACGGTCACCTCAGCACTTCGCTTTACCGCAAACCCACGGATAACCTCATGATGCTCCCCTTCTCCAGCTTCCACCCTAAACACATTAAAGAAGCCATCCCCTATGGACAAGCGCTCCGTATACACAGGATCTGCTCAGACGAGGAGGAGCGTAACAGACATCTACAGACGTTGAAAGATGCCCTCGTACGAACGGGATATGGCACTCGACTCATCGATCTGTAAGGTTTTCGGGCAATTCGGCCCTTTTGGAGAAACTCAGAGACTGTAAACTGACTTTCCAGGCAAGGGAACAGAACCAGTTTTCCCAGCAGGCTTGGCCCGCTGAGCTGAGTGGGAACATAAGCACATAAATATTTACAAACACCCCCCTAGGAGCTACAAGGAAGAAGGAGCCAGACAACAAGATAACATCAAGACACAGACAAAGGGGCACGGGAATACACAGGGGGCCTGCCTGCAAGCAGGACAATGGGATGGTCATAGCCCCATGCAAATGTAAATGACCTGGCCTCCACCAGAGCAGAATCCAATCAACACCCCATCAACATAGCAGCATCTCCGGAGCAGATGGAAGTCTTTGAAAATCTTCAAGGGAGCTCAACCTCGTTATCTCAAAAAAAACAGACTGGAGGCGGACCTAGGGGAGGTACTCCCATCTCGACAGGTCTGACCGACTCAAAGGGGGCGGGACCAGCGGGAACTTTAAATCTTACCTTTTCAATGCAAAAGGGGCTGGCCGATCACAGAACAAAGCCAGGTATAACTATATAAAAGGGGCTGTGTTTTCGAGTAGGGGTCTGTTCGTTCGTGGCTCGAGCTCTGCACCCCTGACTTGACCTCTGCAGCCTGTGACCGTAAGTACTCCGCAGCAGCTTACGAAACTCCCTTGATTTTTAATAGTGGTTGAGGCTTTGGGGAAGGGAACTTGTTTTGTGCCTGTGATATTGCTAAAACCTGTGTAAGCATAAGAATTTTCGTTGTGTCCGCTATATTACCTTTGAATAGACATAGTGTATATTAGAGTATAAGATTGTATTGTGTTTCTTCTGTTGATGATTTTGACCTGGGTTTTACAATAAACCTTGATTTGATGACAATTGGAGTCGTTTAAATTCTTCAATCTTTCACCAGCGATCTCTGACCAAGTCATTGTTAAAATACTCCTCACCTTAATTCCGGGTTCAGGAATCGAGGGTCATCTTGAGCGATTCACTCAGGACAGACTGCTGGTTAGGGAATAAACAGCAGTGTCCTATTCTCTCTCTTGGGAAAGCTACTCTAGTGGAGTAGGAACCGGGTGGCTGTTGCACCACCGGCAAGAGAGAGAATCACCTGGGTATTGGTAGGGGTCTGGAGATCTGTGTGATATAAGTCTCAGGCTGTCGGTTAGGAATAAACGGCAGGCTTGAATCAGTGCTCTCTTCAGTGGAAGTGTCCCAGTGCGACATCCCCTGGCCTCTGAAGTTTCAGTGCCAGCTGGAGAGAGACACACACAGATATTCAAACCCCAGATATCGGCCCAGTAGTGGAGTAGCGGAGATGCCACCCTCTACAATGGCGAGTCAGGCAGGAGCCCGGTGGTTTGGAGTATGTGACTTGGCAGAGGGGGTGAGGGAACGAAGCAAAATGGAGGAGAGAATATCCTCGTATTTGTGGCAAAAGGTCAACCTCACCAAACCTTGGGTCTCAGAATTGATCAATGCGGAGCAACCGGTAATGGCAGCTGCTGCATGGACAGAAAGCAAGGCGCACAAAAGGCACTTGGAGAAGGCAGTTTGGCTGGTTTGCCTGTCCGAGCAGGTAGTCAACGCAGAGCAAAGAATCGAAGAGTTAGAGCAGGAGGCTAGCGCAGCGGAACGACTGCGGGGGGAAGTGGCAGAAATGAAACAGGAAAGCGAGTCTAACCGGTGTGAGAAGGACTATCTCCACTGCCAGATAGTGGAGGGTAAAGAAAAGGAACGGAGGCTCCAGGAACTCTATGCTCGGAGTACAGAGCAGTGTAGGAAGCTGGAGGGGGAGTTCCGGGACATCCAGGCAGCGTACCGAGTGGCTCGCGAGGAAGTAGGGGACTGTGCCCATGGGCCATGCCGGGCACGAATCACGGAGTTGGAGGAGGCCTTGTCCAGGTTCAGGGGACAGATACACCTGGTAGGTCCAGGGGGGTTCCCTAGGGGCAAGGTGCTCCTCGCAGCGGATGATTCCCCAAAGGCCAAGGGGAATAGACCGCCTCCTGAGGCACCGGGATTGTGTCCGGGCCGGCAGGGGGGGATCGGACTGCACGTTCAGGGGCAAGTCCAAGGGGGGTCGGCAGGGTACCCCCAGCTGGCGGCGTGTCCGCCTGGTTTCGTATGTGGGTCCCCATGGGATGGGGACAAACCGCTGCCTGGGATGCCGGTGATGGGGCCGGGTCAGCAGGTAGGGTTTGGACCGCCCGGTCAGGGGCAGGTCCAAGGGGGGTCAGTGGTGTATCCCCAGATAGCGGCGTCTCCTATATGGGTAGTTAGCCCGGGGACAGGGGGGCTACCCAACGAGGCAGGAGAGCTGGACAGTGGGGAGGAGGAGCAGGAACCCCGGGTAGGGCAGATGTGCCCTGTCAGGCAAAGAAGGTATGGTCCCCCGGCGGGGATGGCAAACAGGGGACCGGTTGAGGGCGACATTATCGTTCCTCATGGGGCATCCGCGCTCAGGGGGATGGTGGCCCACGTTCCCAGACTAACTCCAAAGGGGGATCCGTCGCTGCATTTTATGGAGGTGGAACAGGCTGCCAACATCAATGACTGCGACGAAGGGGAGCAAATAAAGATGCTCCTGATAACCCTAGATGCCCAGCTATGCAGGACAGTGACCTCTGGGAATGGGGGAAGACCTGACACCTGGGCGGCAGCACAGACTGCTGTTCTGGAGGCAATGGGCTTGAATCTGGGGAGCCCTTTCATGAGGGTGGGGGAAACCAAGCAGCAACCAGGGGAATCTCCCACTATGTTCGCAGACAGGCTGTGGACTGTCTATGTGGAGGCGTGTGGGGCTCCCGCGGATAGGCAGAATTTAGATGAGAGAACAGCCCACTGGCTGAAGACCCTCGTAGCTAACTGTCTCCCTCACGTTAGGGCAAAGGCCGAACACTGGTTCGACCCGCAGAGTCCGGACCTTAATGAGGCAGAGGTCCTTAGGAAACTCACCCTTGCATATCGTAATGGGGAGAGGGGTGAGGACAAGCCCCTTAAGGGTAGGGTGCATGAAATCGCGCCAGCAGCCCCTAAGAGAGAGTGGAAGCATGAGGGCACCCGGACCTCCGACAAGAAACCGGTATGCTACGGGTGTGGGAAGGCCGGACATTTCAAGAGGGAATGTAAAAACCCTAGCAAGCAGGAGAGGGCTCCCGCAGTAGAGAGTCAGACCCCGGCGGTAGGAGCAGCTGCCCCGGGAACCATCGAGATAAGTAAAATTTTAGCCCTTTTGCAAGGCTCGGGACAGGTGGCAATGGCAACGGGCCAGGACCTGCCCGCACCCACACCACAAGAACCCGTATGACTACCCAGGGAGCAGCCTCAGGAAAAAGGGAGCGCAGGGGTAGTTCTAGCCCCAGACCCTGGTCCGGTCCAGGTGCAGGGTCCCATTCTGGAGGCTGCCTCAGGGGCTATTTGCAGTTTAAATCCCTTAAGGTGGGACCCATGCGAACGCCACATCAG
The DNA here is from genome assembly GCF_047496885.1 of Scyliorhinus torazame. Classification (NCBI taxonomy): domain Eukaryota; kingdom Metazoa; phylum Chordata; class Chondrichthyes; order Carcharhiniformes; family Scyliorhinidae; genus Scyliorhinus; species Scyliorhinus torazame. Next base: position 880,062 of record NC_092728.1, read on the forward strand.
TCAATTTAAATTGTTCCACCCCATAAGGACAAAAAAGAGCAAGGTGGGGGGAAGACGGGGGTGGTAGTGGAGAAACCCCCCGTAGAATTAACGACGGTGGGGGAGGTCCCTGACTCCACGGTCACACAACCGGTGACAAGGTGCTGTCCCGAAGGGGCAGTCCCAAAGAAACCGACCGTGCTGCAAGCACCCAGCCCAGGGACAGTAAGGATTCCCAAGCCCTTACCTGTGGGTCAGGTAGCCTGCCTTAGTATAGAGGCTAAGGAGGCGGAGGAAGTGAAGGTATCACCTTGGGCTTGGGAACCAGTCGGGGGACGAGGGAGCAATCGGGTCTCCAAGCCCCCGGTAAGATGGTCCCCATCACACCTCCCTGTCACCCGGTCCCGCAGTAAGGGGGCCCGAGTGGAAGGGAGCGATGAGGGATCACCGAACCCTGTTGGGAAAGGAGAGGCAAGGGGCAGCCCGAACCCCCGGGAGGGGACGGTCTGGCCCGAGCCATTGGACCAAACAGGTGAACTGCCCCAGTTTAGCGGGGCACAGTTTTAATTTGGCCACCCGGAGACGGGTGGCATTGTATATAGCATTCCCCCCCCTGTTAGTTCTAATTAGTGTGTAGTTGTGTGTGAAGTATTTAGGATCGTGGGAACACAGAAGCGCCTGGTGCAAGGGTAAAATGACGAAGCACCAGGCACTAGGACCCTGGTGCAGCCGGGCTGTAAAACACAGAACCCCAGACAGGCTGCGGCAACTTCAAAGCAGGAGCTGCTGCCGCCACCGGATAGCACCCATGCACTTCAAGGTAGGTAGGGCTGTAGAGGCAAGAATGTGTTTTGTTTTTACAGATGGGGCACCCGACGATGTGGAGTTTGCTGATCTTGGCGATGGTGGGACCGGGAGAACTCCGCAGAGGCGAGACAGAAGAGTCCTTCGACTGACCGGGTTAGGGTGACTGAGGGCAGGCGGGTGTGTTTAACCTGTGAGGGGGACGTTCCTTTGGGGAGACGGTGGTGGCCCAGGAAGCTGAGGCTGGACATGAGGGATCGGTCCTCGACTGGGAACGGACTGGACAACACCTAACGGACCATCACGGGGTCACCGGGTAGGATCACCGTTTGCGGGGATAAGGGGCGGGCTTCTGACCAGGGCATTTATTTGTGTTCATGGGGATCTACCAAGGCATGTCCACAAGGGGCATTAATCACTTTGTAAGGTGGTGGCAGAACCCAGGGAACGGGATAAATTGACCGCAGTGGGGAGGGATGTGTAACGCCCAGGGAAGGGATGACTGTAGAAGCTACCGAACTGCTGGTTCAGGTAAAGCGACCCCTGCCCACAGCCCAACCGATCGACCCTCACAACTGTCCGATCACCACCAGGGGGGGCCTGAGAATGGTTTAGTGTTTGCCCCACAAAGGAAATGTTGTACAGGGGGTACATTATGCTGCCGCCTCAGTTGGACTAAACCTTTCAGCTGCAGGTATCGACGATGGAGGATAAATGAAGAGCCCTCAACGGGAAGAAGCGAAGTGCAGCCAAGAAAGGAGGATCCTTGATGAAATAAACAGATGCAATTGTAAATAGTTGTATGGATTCGCGGGTCCCAGTTACTTGACTGGGATATATGTACAGGGACCCTTACGTTTGGGGTTCCGGTGAAATGTGTACTTGAGTGTGATATATGTACAGGGACCCTTACGTTTGGGGTTCCGGTGAAATGTGTATATGTTACTGTGTGTTTGAATTAAGTATGGTCTTGTCTTTCCCTTTCATTGAAATCAGGGGTAGCCTAGATTAAGGGAACTGTCTTGGGACTTGTAGTTTCGCATGTTGTTGAGGGGGGACCTACGGTCCACACAAAAGGAAATAATTGCCCTTCACCTGTGTCGATACGGTCCAAGCAGGTAGGGACGTATCGAAGGGGCATCTGTAAGGTTTTCGGGCAATTCGGCCCTTTTGGAGAAACTCAGAGACTGTAAACTGACTTTCCAGGCAAGGGAACAGAACCAGTTTTCCCAGCAGGCTTGGCCCGCTGAGCTGAGTGGGAACATAAGCACATAAATATTTACAAACACCCCCCTAGGAGCTACAAGGAAGAAGGAGCCAGACAACAAGATAACATCAAGACACAGACAAAGGGGCACGGGAATACACAGGAGGCTTGCATGCAAGCAGGACAATGGGATGGTCATAGCCCCATGCAAATGTAAATGACCTGGCCTCCACCAGAGCAGAATCCAATCAACACCCCATCAACATAGCAGCATCTCCGGAGCAGATGGAAGTCTTTGAAAATCTTCAAGGGAGCTCAACCTCGTTATCTCAAAAAACAGACTGGAGGCGGACCTAGGGGAGGTACTCCCATCTCGACAGGTCTGACCGGCTCAAAGGGGGCGGGACCAGCGGGAACTTTAAAACTTACCTTTTCAATGCAAAAGGGGCTGGCCGATCACAGAACAAAGCCAGGTATAACTATATAAAAGGGGCTGTGTTTTCGAGTAGGGGTCTGTTCGTTCGTGGCTCGAGCTCTGCACCCCTGACTTGACCTCTGCAGCCTGTGACCGTAAGTACTCCGCAGCAGCTTACGAAACTCCCTTGATTTTAATAGTGGTTGAGGCTTTGGGGAAGGGAACTTGTTTTGTGCCTGTGATATTGCTAAAACCTGTGTAAGCATAAGAATTTTCGTTGTGTCCGCTATATTACCTTTGAATAGACATAGTGTATATTAGAGTATAAGATTGTATTGTGTTTCTTCTGTTGATGATTTTGACCTGGGTTTTACAATAAACCTTGATTTGATGACAATTGGAGTCGTTTAAATTCTTCAATCTTTCACCAGCGATCTCTGACCAAGTCATTGTTAAAATACTCCTCACCTTAATTCCGGGTTCAGGAATCGAGGGTCATCTTGAGCGATTCACTCAGGACAGACTGCTGGTTAGGGAATAAACAGCAGTGTCCTATTCTCTCTCTTGGGAAAGCTACTCTAGTGGAGTAGGAACCGGGTGGCTGTTGCACCACCGGCAAGAGAGAGAATCACCTGGGTATTGGTAGGGGTCTGGAGATCTGTGTGATATAAGTCTCAGGCTGTCGGTCAGGAATAAATGGCAGGCTTGAATCAGTGCTCTCTTCAGTGGAAGTGTCCCAGCGCGACATCCCCTGGCCTCTGAAGTTTCAGTGCCAGCTGGAGAGAGACACACACAGACATTCAAACCCCAGATATCGGCCCAGTAGTGGAGTAGCGGAGATGGCACCCTCTACAAATCGACAGTTCCAACGCGCCACAGCGAAAAACCGGACCGACCTCCTCAGAAGACAAACATGGGACACAACCGACAGAATACCCTTCGTCGTCCAGTACTTCCCCGGAGCGGAGAAACTACGAAATCTTCTTCACAGCCTTCAACACATCATCGAGGAAGATGAACATCTTGCCAAGGTCATCCCCACACCCCCACTACTTGCCTTCAAACAACCGCGCAACCTCAAACGAACCATTGTTTGCAGCAAACTACCCAGTCTTCAGAACAGTGACCACGACACCACACAACCCTGTCATGGCAATCTCTGCAAGACGTGCCAGATCATCGACATGGACACCACTATTACACGTGAGAACACCACCCACCAGGTACGCGGTACATACTCGTGCGACTCGGCCAACGTTGTCTACCTCATACGCTGCAGGAAAGGATGTCCCGAAGCGTGGTACATTGGCGAGACCATGCAGACGCTGTGACAACGAATGAACGGACATCGCGCAACAATCACCAGGCAGGAATGTTCCCTTCCAGTCGGGGAACACGTCAGCAGTCAAGGGCATTCAGCCTCTGATCTCCGGGTAAGCGTTCTCCAAGGCGGCCTTCAGGACCCGCGACAACGCAGAATCGCCGAGCAGAAGCTTATAGCCAAGTTCCGCACACATGAGTGCGGCCTCAACCGGGACCTGGGATTCATGTCGCATTACATTCATCCCCCACCATCTGGCCTGCGAAATCCTACCAACTGTCCTGGCTTGAGACAATTCACACCTCTTTAACCTGGGGTTACCCCATCTCTGGATCTGTAAAGATTTAATCACCTGCTAATGCTCGCATTCCAAGCATTGTCTGGCATCTTTGAATTAGTCTATATATGTGTTTCTGGAACATACCTCTTCATTCACCTGAGGAAGGAGCAGCGCTCCGAAAGCTAGTGACATCGAAACAAACCTGTTGGACTTTAGCCTGGTGTTGTAAAACTTCTTACTGTGCAGAAGGCACGTCCGATTTCCCGGATGCAGACTTCAGGGCACAGCTCCACTCGCTCCTCGCCCACAACCAGGAGGTTTTCGACGGCATGGGCACACTGCCCTACACCTACAGAATACGGCTCAAACCGGACGCCACCCCGGTCATTCACGCACCTCGCAGAGTCCCAGCACCACTCAGAGACCGCCTCAAGCAGCAGCTGCAGGATCTCCAGGACCAAGGGGTCCTATCCAGGGTCACGGAGCCCACGCCGTGGGTCAGCTCCATGGTGTGCGTCAAGAAGCCCTCCGGCGAGCTCCGGATCTGCATCGACCCGAAAGACCTAAACAACAACATAATGAGGGAACACTACCCCATACCCAAACGGGGAGAGATCACGAGCGAAATGGCTGGGCTAAAATTTTCACCAAGCTTGATGCCTCAAAGGGTTTTTGGCAGATCCAACTGGATCAGTCCAGCAGGAAGCTGTGCACCTTCAACACTCCCTTTCGGCAGGTTCTGCTACAACCGGATGCCGTTTGGCATCATCTCGGCATCCGAGGTATTTCACCGCATCATGGAACAGATGATGGAGGGCATCGAAGGGGTCGCGTCTACGTTGACGACGTTATCATCTGGTCCACCACACCACAGGAGCACATCAGTCGTCTCCAGCGCGTCGTCGCGTGGATACGGGATCACGGCCTGCGCCTCAACCGAGCCAAGTGTTCCTTTGGCCAAACTGAGCTGAAGTTTCTGGGGGACCACATCTCCCGGTCAGGGGTCCGTCCGGATGCAGACAAGGTCAGCACCATCACAGCCATGCCGCAGCCGGCAGACAAGAAGGCAGTGCTACGCTTTCTCGGGATGGTCAACTTCCTGGGGAAGTTCATTCCCAACCTTACCTCCCACACAACGGCTCTTCGCCACCTAGTGAAGAAGTCCACGGAGTTCCACTGGCTGCCCGCACACCAGAAGGAATGGGAGGAGCTCAAGGTCAAGCTCACCACAGCCCCGGTATTGGCGTTCTTCGACACGTCTCGTGCCACTAAAATCTCGACGGATGCCAGCCAGTCCGGCATTGGGGCGGTGCTCCTGCAACGGGACGACACCACATCATGGGCCCCGGTCGCCTATGCCTCGCGGGCCATGAACCCCACAGAACAGCGCTATGCGCAGATCGAGAAGGAGTGCCTAGGTCGGACAATGGGCCCTGTTTCGCCAGCCAGGAATGGTCGTCCTTTGCTGCTTCGTATGGCTTCACACACGTGACGTCCAGCCCCCTGCATCCCCAGTCCAATGGAAAGGCGGAAAAGGGCGTTCACATCGTCAAGCGGCTCCTCTGCAAGGCTGCTGCTGCCGGATCAGATTTCTGCCTCGCCCTGCTGGCCTATCGCTCGGCCCCACTGTCCACGGGCCTCTCACCAGCCCAGCTGCTGATGGGTCGCGCCCTCAGGACCACTGTGCCATCCATTCATGTTCCTGAACCCGACCATGCCCCAGGACTGCAAAGGATGCGACAGCAGCGTACTCAGCAGAAGGTGGCACACGACACTCGGGCAACTGATCTTCCTGCCCTGGCGCCTGGAGACGACGTCCGCATCCACCTACCAGAAGGTGGCCAGTCGGCAACCGCCGAGGTTCTCCGCCGCGTGG